>NC_060287.1:39474091-39583559 GCF_021613505.1 Equus quagga | reverse complement strand
AGCCCGAGCCCGAGCCCGAGCCGCGCCGCCCGCCCCCGCCCGGCCGCGCGCACGCCGGGGACGCCGCCACGCAGCACGTGCGCGCGCACGCTCGCCGTGCCGACCTCCCCGGGGTCCGCGGGCCGGGAGTCCGGGTGGAGGGGATGGCCCCGGGACGGGGGCCCGCCGATGGCGTTCGGGGACGCAGGGGACGAGACCCGGCGATGGTGGCCGGGGGCGCAGGGGACGGCCCGGGGACCGCCCTGACCGGGACGGGGACCGGGCGATCGTGGTCGGGGACGGCGAGGCCCCCTCGGCCTGCAGCCGCGGGGTGGGGAGGCGGGCGCGCGGGGCCGAGACCCGCCTGGAGGCCGGTGCGAGGCGGGCTGTGGCGCCCAGGCCGGCCGCCTTCCCGGGGAGCGGCGAGGAGCTGAGGCCCAGCCTGGGCGGTGGAAGTCGGGCCCTGTTTGGAGGAGAACGTGGGGTCCCGGTCCCCAGACTCCAGAGCGGCCCCCCTATCCAACCCCGTTCCTGCCTAGAACTCTCGGTGGGATCAGAAGCAAGCCCAGATAACCAAAGTTAAGGCGCCGGGGGTCGGGGGGCGGTTGGTGGGTTTGAGAGGAAAGGCATTTTAATGCTTTTTTACAGCATATGCAATAAAGTTACTCGGCTGTCCATATTTACTGACTCTTCAATGATTATCCCAGGAAATGCTTACACTCATGACGGTAAGCTATGTAGAAATGCAACATTTCCCAAGACCAAAATAACCAACTCAAGCCTGCAATTCTATTCAGCACAGAAAATAAGGTTTAATAAGGAAAAACTCGATACTGCTTGAGCGCAGGTGCTGAGAGCAGAGGAGCGGGGACAAGCCAGGCTGCGCACTTGGTTGTTGGTCATTTACTAGGAGAACAACCCCAGTGCAAAGGGTGATGGCGCCTGGCAAGCCTGGGGTCCACCGGTTCCGGGCCTGGAGGCAGAGGCCAGACTCCAAGGTCAAGTTCAGCTGCAGCCACTTCTCAGCTGCAAGGCCTTTGTTGCCTCTTGGGATCTCTGCCTGTTTCCTCATGTATAAAATGGGGAAGGAGAGACTAAGACAGGTGAAGAGCCCAGGCAGAGCCTGGTCCGTGGTCAGCACTCCGTCCTTGTTAGCTGATGCTGTTAGTCCTGAAGGCCTACGACTGTGCCGAACACCCCTGAGAAATCCGAGCAGGAATTAACCACGGGCCGTGCTGCACAGCCAGCTCTCTGCTTCAGGTTACTGTCTGGGGGAAAGGAGAAACCTGGCTTTGAGGCTGGCCAGCCAACAAGGCCAGCCCATCAGCCTGCCTATGGGCCGCATGCCAGGCACAGGGTCCAAAGGGGCACTTACTGGCAACTAAGTAAAAGTCAAGACTCCTGGGGTGCCCTCTAGGGATTCATCCTTAATAAATAAACATGTGCAGGAGGACCTCACGTCTATTTCTGTGTAACAAACCACCCCAAAACCAAGTGGCTTAAAGCAATCGTTCAGTTGCTCGTGATCCTATGGGCCAGCAGCAGGGACGGCTCATCTCTGTTTGGTGTGTGGGTTGTGAGCTGGGCCGGCTCATCTGGGCTGCGGGGCCCAGCCACGTGTCACCCACGGTCAGCAGGCTGTCTGGGGCTTCTCATGGTGGCATGACTGTCAGGAGCAAGAGGGGAGGCAGAACTCAGTGCACGCGGGTTTTCCAGCCTCTGCACCGTGTTTGCTAAAGTCCCATTGGCCAAAGTCAGAGGGCCAGGCCGTGAGTCTGTGTGAGGGGGACCGCACAGGGGCGAGGTAGAGGGACATGTGATTCACGGGGGCCGTCGTCCACGGGCCTTCGTTTAGTATCTTTTACCAGGGAAAACAAGGTGACTGCCTTTCCTTTGGAGCTGCTGGTGTAGGTGTCGTCCTCTGTCCCTCAGCAGCAGTGGGCAGAGTGGATGCAGCCATGACCAGGACCTTCATCTGCTCCTGCTGGCCGGCCGGCCCCTTGGGCTGCTCTGGAGCCGGGCGAGGAGCCCGGGGTGGCCCCTTGCTATTAGTTGACCTCAGACGCGTCCTCTCCAGAGACAGGCTCATGGCAGCATCCTCCCTGACCTGGCAGGATGGCCCGCAGAATGTGCCTCTTTATGCTGGTGTGGAGCCAAGATGTGGGGCGTTACCAGGTGCCAGGGAGCAGCAGTACCCCACTCACGTATCTATGAGGTCAGGTGCTTCTATGAGCGATCCTGTAGCCTCCTGAGGAAGGCCCATCCACCCTCTGTCCACCTTCAATGTCAGTCTCCTGGGTGCCTGACATGGGCCTCGGGTCTCCACAGAGGTGCTGGCAGCTGTGACCCCACTGGCCAGCCACAAGCTGGCCCTCAGAGCAAAGAGCAGCCTCCAGGCCTAAGCCCCTGCCCCGCCCCCAGACGCTGGCTCTGTTGTTTACCTCACTCACGCCAAGTGTGAAAATAAAGCATCACTTTGAGACCCAGAAAACAAACAGGACGCGCAAATGTTCGCCTGTAGGAATCTTGCTGCTCCCCTGTGTCTGCCCCAGTGATGGGGTCTTAGGTTTTATACAAGGGTATGAAACTTCAGCTGCTGGGGGGACGCCATCTACAGAACACCAGGAAACCGCCTTGCTCGCGTTTTTGCTTCAGCTGCATTACGTCGCGTGACCACGCAGCTGGAGCCCACAGGCAGAGTTAGAAATTACTCCGGACACTGCCAATGCCTCAGGACAGAATGGTATGAAAGTAGAGACCTTAGGACATAGACCGTCTGCGGACCAGGAGATGATTTCAGACTGTGGCCTCAGGAGCCAGTTGGGGAACTGCTGGAGGAGAGGTGAGGTGCCCAGCCTGCCTGTGATGGGGTGGCTCTGCCTTCACTTACATCCTAGGCTTTCAGACGAAGGATGTATTCAAGCCTCACGGGTACAGAAACCACTCATTTACCACTGCCCAGCAGAGCATGGCTGCCAGAGGGTGAACCACAGGACCTGAGCACAGACTGGTGGCCTTGAGCCACGGACGGCTGTCCCAGCCTGGCTCTCTGGCCCCTTTCTAGGCCCTGCCACCCCTTCTGCTCACACAGGGTGACCGCATCATCCCATTACTGCCTCCGCGTGGTGAGCACACCCCGAGGTGTCCTGCTGAGACTGCACCCAGGTCACAGTCATGCCGTGCACCTTGAGTGGGGATCTCCATCATCTAACTCCAGGGACAGCCTTTTCCTTGGTCTTTTGAAGCCCGTTTCACTGTGGTCCCTGTGCACAACTGAAAACGTGTCTGAGAAAATGTGCACCGTCTGCTTTATTTAATTCTGCCCAGTCCGTTTGGGAAAGGACACTCACGGATACGTTTAGATTGCTGTCTAAAAGTAGCTTATTGATTTCTTGGTTTCTAAAAAAGTGAAAGATAAAACTGCTAATCGGAGGTAACCCGTACACTGTGAGACCTTTATTTGAGACATCATATTTTTGTCCTATATTTTTAAAAAGCATGAGACTGGAGTGACAAAACCAGATGGTACTAAACCTTCAATCAGCTCTTAGGGGAGTGGACGCCTTGCATGGAGTCTGCCCAGCTCACGAGCTGCCTCCTTCTCTGGGGCCCCAACCCCCACAGGGAGCCCCCTGGTTGTGAGATGGACCAGGAGCCAGCCGTCTGTGCTCTGGAGCAAGCACGCACCGCCCACTGCCCAGCTCCAGCCCATTTCACCGGGAACATGGAGGTGGCGCTGAGACAACCCTGAGTCTCTGTGCCAAGACCTGAAACGTTGAAACCAGGGCAGTTAGGATGATCTTCATTGCTTGCCGTGCACCCCATCAGGGGAAGCCAGCTCGAAGTGGGAATTATGGGGAGACAAGGAGACACGGACGCTGAAAACACTCTGACAGCTTTTCGGTGCCTCCGGCCGTGTGCATTGCGCGTCAGTGAACACAGACGATTAGGACGATGAATTGCTTTCGAGTTGTTCGCAGTCTAGTGGTGGATGGGGAAAGGGTGTGGTGCCGTGTGGTAACTGGGAGACAGTCCAGTGAGAGGAGCCAGGCACTAGGGTCGGGCGGGGCTCGCACCCCGCTCTACCACACAGCGTGACTGGACCAGCCGTCCAGCCTCTCTGAGCCTGTTCTCCATCCGTGAGAGGAGACAGGTATACCCGCCTCACAGGCTGGCCCATGCCCCGCGAGTGGACGGCTCCCGTGTGAAGAACGCGGTGCCGTAACGGGGGTAGAGGCGTGTGAGGGCTCCACCCGCCCCACCCAGGAGAGGACAAGCTTCGAGAGCAGCGGCCTTCAAGCTGACCTTCAAGGACGAGGAGGCGTTGGTGGTGAGGGTGCCCGAGCCAGAGGGAGGAGGTTTCCATACCCTGTGAGGACTTCTCTGTCAGCTTTTCAGCCAGGGAAGTCATCCAAACGGGGCCACTAGGACCTCCCACCCTCCCTATACCAGCAGCAAAACTTCAGACAGAGGCGCGAAGACCAGAGGTGGGCAGCCCCAGGCCTGTGGCCTGTTTGTGTACAGTCACAAGCTCAGAGTGAATTTTACATTTCTAAAGCGTTGGGGGGAAAGGAGGAATATGTGACAGAGACATATGTGGCCCACAAAGCCTAAAATATTTGCCTTCTGGTCCTTTACAGGAAAAGTGTGCTGACCCCTGGCTGAAGCCAAGTAGGGCCATCCCTGGACCTGGGACTTAGACCCGCTCCCGTCCGAGTACACAGACCGTCTGGGGGAGGGGAAGAAGGACAAACCGAAACCAGGGCAGCGTTAGTGGGGGACAGTGGGTTGTCAGGCCCCCAGGGTATCTGCTCTAAATCTAATGCCCTACGCGCGGGAGACGCTGAGAGCCTAGATCCAGTGGGAACAGCGCAAGTGGAAAGAGTTAGGTCATTTTTGGAAGAAGACTGGACAAGACTTGACGACAGATTGGGAGAAAGGGAGTGGAGAAGACAGACCAAACCCAGGCCCAGGATTCCGGCTGCACGTGTTGGAGGGTGATGGTGCAACACCGAGATGGGTGACAACCGAAAGAAACACCTGGGGAAGAAGCTGAGAGTCCCTTCTGGCTGTTGAGTTTGCGATGCCTGTCAGAGGTCCAGGTGCTGTGTTAGGAAGACACGAGGTTTGTGTCCAGAGAAGATAACTGTGCTGAGATAGAAGCTGAGAGCCATGAGGATGGAAGCGACACCTAAGAGAGAGGAGAGACAAGGAGGGGCCCTGGGCCAGACCCACAGGACTTCACCCATTGGAGTAGGGTACAGCGGGGGTGAGCAGAAAGGACTGGGGAACCCCTACAGGTGCAAGGAACCATCCAGAAAAGACCATAAGGTAAGTCAGAAAAATGATGAGTCCAAATAGAGCGAGGACAGAAAACCCATTGGCTGTGACAACACAGAGGTCACAGTGACTTTGAAAACTCAGTGGAGTGTTGGGGACAGAACTGACTGGAAGAGGGAACACGCCCCATCTCATGTTATGAGGCCAGCATCACCTTGACTTCAGAACCTAAGAAGAGTGTCTGAGGGAGAAAAAGTGTGGACCAACCTCACTCATAAGATCTAAATAAATCATCACAAAATCTAAAAAGAATACTCAGCAAGACAAAATCCAGTAATATGAAAATGAAAACAAGACCATTATGACCAACTGGGTTTACCCAAGAATGTCACTCTGGTTTAACACTATAAAGCCTTTTAATGTAAATCATCGCGTCAGGAGATCAGAGGAGAACACTTGTGTGATCATCTCAACAGAGACAGAAAAGGCTTATAATAAAACTCAGAAACACTCGTGTTCAGAAAAACAGATTCTTAGAAAACCAGGAATGGAAGGAACTTCCCCAACCGGATGAAGGGTGCCTGTGAACACCTGAGACAAACATCAACCCCGTGGTGACAGGTGAGGAGCACTCTCTTTAAATCAGGAACAAAAGCCAGATGCTTGCTCCTTCCACTGCCATTCAGCATGTAACAGAGCCCAAACCACAGAGCACGACATCACAGTGCAGTGAAATGTAGGAAGACTGGCGAGGAAGAGGGGAAACTTAATCACGGGTAATATGATTACATAGCAGAAAATAAAAGATAATCCATGGCTAAATTGTTAGATTTAGTAAAATCTAGCAAGATGACAGAGGATAAAATCAATACACCCGCCCCCCCGCCAAAAAAAACAATTTCTGTAAATCAGCAACAAACAACATGTAATTTAGAACAATGATCCTGTTTACAGTAGCAACAAAAGTATGAGTTGAGAATAAGTCTAACAAAAGAATTATATGAACTTTAAGGAGAAAAAATATTTTTTAAAAGTATTGAAAGAGCAGGTGAGTGTGGAGACACAGCCTTTTAATAAATAAGAAGACCTCAGTACATTAAGATGTCTCTTCTCCCCGAAATTACCCATAGACTCGATGGAATTCTGATATATATTCCAACAGGGATTTTTATGCAACTTGACTGACTCTAAAATAGATGACGGGGAGGCAAAGGGCCTGGAACAGCCAAGACCCCTAAAGAAGAGCCACAGGCGGGGCTTTAGACCAGCAAATGTCAAGACATACTATTGAGTTATAATAAATCAAGCCGTTTGTTATTGGCCCATGGACGGGCACACTGACCACTGAAAGAAAATGGAAAGTCCGGAAATAGACCCACACATATTTCGATATACGACAGAAGAGGTGTTACAGATCGGGGGGAAAGGAACGGCTTCAATAAATGACACTCGGACACTTGTCTGTCCATTTGGGGAAAAGCTGGAATTAGATATGTACCTTACACCCTACCCAAAACTCAGTTCCAGGTGGATTGAGGAAAATAAAACTTTTAAAATATAGGCAAATAGCTTTATGACCTTGGGAAGGAAGAATTTCTTAAGGTGCAAAAAGTGCTGACGGTAAAAAGCAAGATTGAGAAATTTGATCATATTAAAATTAAGAATGTATGTTCATCAGAAGATGCAATGAAGTAAAAAGACACAACAAATAGGGAGAAAATGTTTACAACACGCATAACTGTCAGAGGATTTGGATCCAAGATATATAAAGAACTAAAATCCAATATGGAAAGGCAAACAATAAAAAATGGACAACAGATATGAGCAGACGAAGAAACACGTATGGCCAATAAGCCTATGAAAAGATGCCCGAAGTCGTCAGTCACAAGGAAGGGCAGATTCAGATCGCAATAATACTGTTTTACACCCATGATATGGGCAAAAATCAGAAAGGCTGACGAGATCAAGTGTTGAGAGGATGTGGATCGCTACAACTGAAACATTGCTAGCGGGAATACCGTTTGCAATCACTTTGGAAAACACTTGTCTCATAAAATTGAATATTTGTACACCCCGCTAGCCAATGATCTCAGTCCTAAGTATACACCCAGGAAAATCCTTCCACATGTGGTCAGGACACAGGCAACAGGACGTGCACGGTGGCCGTGTTCTCAATATCCAACCGTCTGTTTACTGGGGCAAGACAGCAAACATCGGGGTCAGCCCTCACACTGTGCACCTCTGTGAAATGGCGACACGGCCAATGACTGAACCACAGAGCACCCAACCTGGGTGGATCTTGGAAGTAAAATGTGGACGGAAACATGCCGTTTTATAGAGCCTAAAAACAAGGAAACGAGGCATTGGAGGATTTAGGCACAGATTCACACACAACATGTATTTCTATATATTGTGTTGTGTATATACATCTATAATTTACTATGTGCACACCTGTATATACAGACACACATACACATAATACATCTCCTAGCGAGGCGCTGACTACAGCACAGGGACAGTGGGGTTGAATAGATGGGGAAAGAGCATGCAGGTGAAGGTGCTGGAAAGAGGCTGAGCCGTGGGCGAGCTGAGGAGTGAGGGGTCACGGATGACGCTCTATAACTTACATGTATGTTACATCTAACCCTTTGGTAAAGCAAATAGTGTATTAAGAGTACTTTTAAATGTAAATTTTAAAAGAAGAAGAAAGATGGGCGAGACAGAAGACCCAGGCAGGAGAAGTCCCCCCGCCAAGGCCTCAAGACTGACCAAGCTGGTGTCCTGACCAGTGTGCGCTGGGAAGCAAAAGGCTAAGCCACTATGGGAACGATTTGGAATCTTCGTGCAAAGAGATGTATGTCCCCAAAGAGCCTGCGGTCCCTCTCCCAAGCGTATGCCCTGAAGAAGCTTGCACACCTTCCCCAGGGGACGAGTCGCAGCAGAGTGTGCAATGTCAGGGTGCGTGAGGGTGGCTGTGGGGTACGGAGAGCCAGGAGGCAGTTCTCAGTGGGGAGGTTGGGGCAATGGCACCAGACGTGGTCGTGAGGATTAAATAAAACGAACGTCTCTGTAAGCTCTACAGGACTGTGAATGTTAGGCATTGGCATTGCCAAACACCCCCGATTCTTTCTGGGACAAAGGGGTATACATAAATATGTGAACCGAACAAAATTACAGCTGCACCAACTTCTTTTGAATGGTCGTGGATTTTTTTTTTAATAAGTCAGATGCAAAAACACTATGGCTCCTGGGAACTCATACTCCAAAATAATGACAAGAACCACTGAAAGGAGCTTTTCTTTTCTCTTTTTTGCTGAATTATCTGTTAATTATTACATTAGCAGTCTTTCTTGAGAAGCAGAAAGGCGATTAGGAACTGAAGCAGGCCCGGGAGGGAGGAGAGTGGAGACCGTGGGAGGGACCCCTGCTCGCTCCTCTCTGTCCTCCAGGAGCCCTTCCAGGGAGGGCTGGAGACTGAACACCTGCCTGACGAAAGTTTAGTCAATGACAAATTAGACGGCTCTTGTGGGTATTTAAAACCTTCTCTGTAGGGGACTTTCAACTCACACATAGCCAAGATCCCTGCAGTTTACAGCTTTAAACTAGAATTCTCGGGGCTCCAGATGACCGCTATATTTGAGTTACTAGGGTGTGCAGCAGCTGTCAATGGTGCCGTGAAAAGGGACCATCCTACGCATGTTTCTAAACGTCTATGTTGAGGTGTAACACGGGTACAGAAAAGTACCGAGATCATAAGTGTATAGCTTGATGTGTTCACCCAAAATGGACATGGAACCTCCTCCAAGGGCAAGAAACAGAATGTGACCCCCACCCCAAGTCCCCTTTGCATGTGTTCCCAATCTCCACTCTCTCCAAGACCCCCAAGTTAACCTCTGCCCTGACTTCTAGCATCGAAGATTCGTTATGCCTATTTTTTCTTGGCGTAAATTAAATTCTACAGCATACACTCTTTTGGGTCTTGCCTCTTTTGCTCGACACCACATTTGGGAGATCCATCCTGCCGTGTAAGCAGCACTAATGAACACACTTTCATTGCCACGTGGTAGTCCAGAATGTTACCATTCCGCAGGGTATTTATTTATTCTGCTGTTGACACAGATTTTGGTTGTTTCCTACGTTTTGCTGTATGCATAATGCTTCAGTGAACAATCTCATACATGCCTTTCGGTACACGTGTGCGCATGTCTCTGTTGGGTGTATATCAAGTCACAGGGACACGTATGGCCCACTTCAGTAGGTAATGCCAATCTTCCAAAGTGTTGAGCCACTTTCCGTTCCCACCAGCGGTCCGTGAGCGTTCCAGCCGCCCCTCCTCCTTCCTAACCCTTGGCGTCGGCAGTCTTTTCATTTCGGCCATTCTGGAGGGTGCGCAGTGGCAGCCTCGGTTGTTTGCACCAATGCCTGGTGAGGTTGAGTATCTTTCCACGTCCTTATTGTCCACGTGCGTGTCCTTCATGGTGAAGAAGCTACTCAAGTTCTGTCTTATTTATTTATAGAAGTTCTTGGTGTGTTCTGGGCATAAACTCCATTGTCAGTGGCATGTGTTGCACGTACCTTCTCCCACTCCGTGGCTTGCCTTTCCCTAATGTCAATGGCGTCTTTTGACAAACAGCAGTTCTTAATTTCAATGTGATCCAATTTATCAACTGTTTCCTATGGTTAGTGCTGTTTGTGTCCTGTGTGGAAAACCTTGACTACTCTGTGGTCATGAAGATGTGCTCCTGTTATCTTCTACAAGATTTGTGGTTGACATTTTCAAATTTATAGCAACAACTGACCTGGGGTGGTTTTTTCTGTGCAGTGTGAGGTAGGGATCCAGATTCGGGTTGTTGTTGCTGTTGCTGTGGTTTGTATTTGGTGTCTGGTTGACCCAGCACTGTTTATTGAGAAGATCACCCTTTTCTCTGCAGCTCCTCTGTGCCGCCTTTATCGTAAATCCAGTATCTGTGGGTTGTTTTTACACTGGACTCATGATCTCATTAGGTGCTGTGCCTGTCCTTGCACCAATGCATGCTGTCTTAATCACTGAAGTTTATCACGAGTCTTGTTCTCTGGAAAGCCGTCTTCCAGTTTTGTTCTTCAGGATGTTCTGTCTATCCTTGCTATTCTACACATTCATTTCACTTTTTCTTTTTTTTTGAGGAAGATTAGCCCTGAGCTAATGGCTGCCAGTCCTCCTCTTTTTGCTGAGGAAGACTGGCCTTGAGCTAACATCCATGCTCATCTTCCTCTACCTTATATGTGGGATGCCTACCACAGCATGGCGTGCCAAACAGTGCCATGTCCCCACCCGGGATCCAAACCGGTAAACCCCAGGTGAGAAGCAGAACCTGCGAATTTAACTGCTGCACCACCGGGCCGGCCCTCATTTAACTTTTTGAATTGGCTTATCAATTTCTCCTAAAGTCCTGCTAGATTTTTCACTAGAATTGCTTTGAAACGATAGATCAATTTGGTGAGAATGAGTGTTCTCATAATATTGAGCGCTCCAATTCATGTTTATTCCCATATTGATTTGTGCTCTTCAATTGCTCTCATTATCTTATAATCTTCTCTGCAGATATTTCACACATATTCCATTAGGTTCATTCCTAGGTGTTTGATGCTTCAGATGATATTTTTAAATGTTCTCTATTTTTATTTTGGTAACCACTGGTTTCTGGTTGATATGAATGTGATTGATTTTTGAATATTGATCTTGTATCCGGCAATCTTTCCAGATTCACTTAATTTTAAGAGTTATGTGTAGGTTCTACTGGGTTTTCTACATACACAATCATTTTTGTCTGTGAATATTGCCTTTTTTATTTCTTCCTTTCCCATCATTTTATCCTTCATAGGTTTTTTCTTGGCTCACTTCTGCTGGTGCTGATGAGAAGTGTGAATACTGGAACCCCCTTATCTTATTCCTGAACTCAGAGGGAAAGCATTCTGTATTTCACCAGTAAGTGTGACATTTGTTGTAGGGACATTTTTTAGATAGATGTCCTCCATGACATTAAGGAAGTTCCCTTCCACTGCTTTGTGAAGAGTTTCTTTTTGTGAATATGTGTTGAATTTTGTCAAATGTTTTCTTCTGCACCTGTTGAGGTAACAGTATGCTTTTTCTTCTTTGTGCTATTAAGACGAGGAACTGAGCTGACTGAAGTTTAAATGTTAAACCAACCTTGCATTTCTGGAATAAGCTCAACTCAGTCATGACATGTTACCTTTTTTATATATTATTAGATTTGGTTCACTAATATACTGGTTAGGACTTTTGTATGTATGCTTATGAGAGAGATAGGCTATACTGTTTCTTTCTCATGATGTCCTTATCAGGTTTTAATATCAAAAGTTATCCCAGACATCATAAAATGAGTTAAGAACTCTTCCCCTTTCTTGTTCTTCTCTGCAGGAGTTTATATAAGACTGGTGTTAATTCTTCCTTAAACTTTGTTGAATTCAGAAGTCTTCTGAGCCTGGTGCTTGCTTTGTAAGATAGTTCTCAATTATGGATTCAATTCTTCACTAGACACAGGACCATTAAGATTTTCTATCTCAAGCACGAATCAAAGTCTGGTCTTGCTAAGCCCAATCCCCACTGTCCTGGAGGACCAGCCGAGGGAGGGAGGGAGGGAGGTGCGGTGGATTTGGTTGCCTGCCCTGGCGTGATGTTGCCTTTGTTAGAAACGCCAGTCTGATACACAAAGAGAATTGAAAGCAATTTAAATCTTGATGCCAGTCCAGCAGAGAAAGCCAAAGCGGGGAGGGCGTTGCACTCCTACGCATGGCGCAACGTCCTGCAGACCTCCCTCGCCCGCACCTCCCCTGAGACCCCCCATCCCAGCGTGGCCGCTGCCCCCGCACTCTCCTGAGCTCCAGTAGCTCACCCCTGCCCAGTCACCTTCTGGATCAGCTCTTTTCTTCTCAGAGAGCGTCTGTCTTGCCCTTTCGTTGTGATTAATTAAATCAGTCTCAATCTTTTTATTTCCTCTGTTTGTCCCCATTGCTCAGTGGAATTCAGCCCCAGGTGGGGTGGAGGAGAGCAGCTCTGAATATTTCCACCTCTGCCTGCTACGATTGGGTGGAATAGGTGAGTTTTCCTCCACGTGCGGTCTCCAGACCAGCTACGTTACAGTCGCCTGGGCTGCTGCTCACAAACGCACACCATGGACCCCCAAGCCAACCACATCAGACTCTGCAGCCAGGGCCGGGAGCCAGTGTCCAGTGTTAAGCCCAGAAGTTTAAGCATCCCTGAGAGGATGTGCTGTTTGATGTCTCGGGCTGGTTGGCCAAAGCCTTCCCGGCCCCATGCACAGGTGGGCATCCCTGGAACGTGGCTCATTTTGGTGGAAAAACTCGTCAGGGAGATGGTGCCCGAGGGCCTGGCCCCACCCTGCTCCCTGTGCCTCTGTGACTTGCGTGCCCAACACTTCCTGGGGTTCCCCGACACCCCAGCATCCCTCCAGGAGTCCATGTCTGTTCCACCCCTCCCCCACAGTCTTTGCTCAGGTGTCTTTGTCCAAGGACAAGAGCGGAAGGCACGAAAGTTGGAGCGGTGCTGAAGCTGGGGCTCCGGGCCTCCCCCTGGCCCTGCCAAGGCTGCCCTGCCTGTTTGCTGCATCCTAATAACCTGACCCACCTGGAGGAAGAGAGGTTCTTGGGCCTCGCTTTCTATAGAGAGTCGGTGTGTGGACGGGCACTCCTCGGGCGGGATGTGGGCCTCTCCGGGCCTCAGCGGCCTCCTCAGAGAGGTTGTCTGTAAGTCATGCAACAACAAGCTAGTAAAAATGAGACATAAGCTAAACATACTAAATATCCCCTAAAGCTTCCTTCAGGAGTAAGGATTGTTGCCGCCTGCAGTGAGGTATATCCAGAGACCCCTCCCCCCCACCCCCCACGCGAGATGTGACATTTAGTGTTTGAAAACATCCCAGGGTCCTAAAGGGGATGAATATCTGCCCCCACCTGTGCCGGCCACAGTGGGGACTTGTGACAGTTACTGATCAGTAATTCAGCAAGTCTATTTTTGGGGGACAGGGGTTCAAGTGACAAAAAGTCTCGGGAAAGCATCTCATGTTCATCATTATCCCCTGGGGGACCAAGGCAGGGACAGCACTCCCATGAGAGGTACAGGGGCCCACACCAGGGGCGTCAGAGCGGGGCCACTTGGGGAAGAAATGAGGTTCTGGAGAGGTGTCCGGGGTGGTGGAGGCGGTGCAGGCCTGGGAGCAGGTCCCAGCCTCCCGCCTGTCCCGGCCGGTCCACGACCTCGTGGAGAGCAGGCTCGCATTCCAGAAAGATGAGAGCACTGTCGTCTGTGCAGATCCATTTGAATGCATACATGTACAAGCCCACCTATTTTTGCTTTCTAGAATTCCACTTCTATTTTTGGTGGAATATGAAAGCTTTGACTGTTTCCCAAAGTGGAAAAACACATTTTTCTCCCCGACTGTCTTGTAATATCTCCGTTGCCCGTTAGATAAGTGCATTCCGTCTGGACGGGCGCCCGTGGGCCCCTTCCCGGCTCCCCGAGCGGAATTGGCTGAGTGCCCCACGCAGACGGCTTTCCCCGCCCGGCTCTTCTGCAGCTTGGTTTTCTAGGCTTCAGTGTTAACACATTTCCCAACAGGTGCATTTGGAGGAGGCATCAGACGAGCCCGCCATTCTGCAACAGAATCCCAGGGAAACTCTCTGTGAGGGTTCCAGGCCACTGGTCCCAGGCCTGCCCCAGGGTTGCTGTGAAGCCAGGAGGAGGGGAGGAGAAGAGAGAGGGGAATGGGGAGGGAGGGGGAGGAGAGGGGAGGAGGAGAGAGAGGCAAAGGGAAAAGGAGGGAGAGGAGAGGGGAACGGGGGAGGGGAGGGGAGGGGGCGGGGTGGAGGAGGGAAGAGAGAGGAAAGGAGGGAAGGGGAGGGGAGGAGGGAGATGAGAGGATGGGGGAAGGGAGAAGACGGGAGCAGGCAGAGGTGGAGGGAGTGGGCATAGAAGTAGGGGAGGCAGTCCCACCTTCTCGTTGCACTGCCCTGAAGGTGTGTGTGGTGGGCACGGCGCCCCTGCCAGGAAAGGAGATAGGCGTTTCACGGCTGGTTCAGAACACCCTCAGCCTCCGTCCTGCTGGGCAGTGAGCAGAGGCTGTGCCCAGCTTGGCTCGCTCCCCCCAGCGTGTCAGCCTCCACCACAACACGTTAATTGGCAGGAGGATTTGAGCTTAGTTATTAAAAACATTTCTAAAAAGTCACAGAAACTTGTTACCATGTTCGTTTAAAACAGCAATTACTCCACATCCACCCCCCCCCCCAAAAAGAGCCTGCAGTAAGTTTACCAGTAAATGGAGCCCCTCCCTCCCTCTCAGCAATGTCTGGTGGGCATCTGCCCCTCCCCCCACTGCCCCTCGGACCCTCTCACATCAATTATCAGCCCATTGCACTCATGGACAGTTTACACACGGGAAAATGCACGTACCTCCACTGCACAGCCGCTGACCTGGGACAGATCCACATGCTCTGTAAGCAGAGACCCTGTCACACCAGACACCCCTCCCCAGAAAGCCCCTTTCAAGTCAAGCCGTGAGGAGACCCTTCTTGATCTCTCTGACCTGTTCTGTCTATTTCTGGCTCATTCTGTCCATTGATCTGTTTGTTGTCTGCACCACCCCCCCGGCTGCCTTGCCTCCCACCGCTCTTCAGCCGATGGAGCTGCTGTGCATGCCCGGGCTCTGCCAGACTGTGGGGCCGCTGGAAGCCCTTTGCGGCTCCATCACGCTTTGAGAATCAGCTCGTCAATTTCTGCAACGAGCCTGCTGGGGTGTTGATGAGGATGCTCTGGACGTAGGTCATTTCGGGGAGAATGATGCCCAGCAACGCCAGGTCTTCCACCCACGGTCATGGACTGCGTCTCAGTTTTCTCGGTTGTCTTTCCTTTCTCTGGGCAGTGTTTTGGAGTTTTCAGTGTAGAGACCCTGTACATCTTTTGGTTAAGTTCACACCTCAGTATTTTACGTTTTTGCTGCTACTGTAAATGGTCTTTTTAAATTTCGTTTTCTTGCTGGCACGTGGAGGCGTGCCTGATCCCGGGTCCCACCTTGGGATCCTGTGGCCTTGCTGTGCTCATTATGAACTCTGCTACTTTTGTGTAGGTTCTTCAGGATTTTCTACATCGATGTCTAGATCACGTCATTGGTGAATGTCACAGATTCCCTTCCTCCCCTCCCGTCTGTGTGCCTGCTCGTTCTTTTTCTTGCCTTATCACACCGGCCAGGACCTGAGACACAGTGTTGCACATGGGCACTGAGCTGCTGCGGGACACAGATGGCTCCAGGGTCCCAGAAACCCAAGAGGAGGTCCTTGACTCTTTGGGCCTGGCTGCCTTCCCATTTTCATTAGTGAGCAAACCCTGCCAAGACATCTCATATTGGTGTGACACTCGAGAGCCGGGGCGCTATGAAACCTGCAGGGCCCAGTGACAAATGGAAATGTGGGCGCCTGGTTCAAAGAGCAGGAGAAAAGCTCTTCCTTTCTTCTGAGGTCCGTGTCTCTGTCTCTCTGTCTGTGCTTCTCTCTCCCTCTCCTCCTCCCCTCCTCTCTCTCTGTCTCTGTCTCTCTGTTCAGACTCTCTGTCTCTGTGTGTCTCTCCGTCTCTGTCTCTCCCCTGGTTATGGTGTTATTTATTTACTATTTAGTCTCATTCCCTGGGGCATGGAAATACTTTCAGGGCAAATACAGACCCCACGGGCACCAGTGGCCCCACCCCACTGCTCGGTGTTCAGGGCACAGCTGCCCGTCTCCACCTCTTCCCACACCTGTGCCCAGGCCCCCAACAGAGCAGAGGCGGCAGTGGCCACTGGGCGAGGGTGGGCGGGTGGTGGGAGGTGTGATCACTCGTGATCTAAACCCAGCACAGACTTTATTTTCAAGGCACAAATTCAACAAGAAAACTATTAAAATTTGAAGATGGCACCACAGACCACTTGAACTGCGCTCTGCTCGGGGATCTAGAACCCGCATGATCCCCCCACCCCTGGACCCAGCCTCTCCCACTGACATAGCACTTGCTACAGGCCGGGCATCCCACACGTGAAACTAGGCTCACAGAGTTCACATAACTCGCCCTGGGTCACATAGCTGGGAGGAGATGGCACTGTGGTCGGAACACGGCAGCCTGCGCTCGTCCCATCTCCCCATCCCGATTGGCCAGCCCAGGGTGGCAGATCCTTAGCAGATGTATGAGGTGCCGTGGGCACACAGGTGACTGTACTGGTTCTTGTGCTTGGTCAGATCAGGGAAGGCTTCCTGGAGGAGGCAACATTTGAGCTGAGTCTGAAAGGCCTGGTAGTCATTTGCCAAGTCCAGGAGAGGCCTGGGGGATAGTAGGTCACCAGAGCACACTTCTCTTTGGAGAACTTGGAGGCAAAGGTGCCAGGGAAGTGCACGGTGTACCAAAGCCAGAAGAGCCAGGAAGTCTCCAGGGAAATCAAGGCTTCCTGGAATGGAGGCGAGGGTAGCAGGGGAGGGCTGAGGAGGTGAGCAGAGGAAGAAGCTGCGGCTTCACAGGGTCCTGAATGCTGCTTCTGACCCCATCTCCCCTCCACCCACCCGACTGCAAAACCCCCGGTGCTCTAAACAGCCTTGACAGAAAGCCGGGCCCCTGCCCCCTGCCCCCTGCTCCAGATGGGTGGCCGTGGTCCGTCTGGCCCTGTCCTGCCTGTGGGTCCTCAGGGCTCTCTGGGGTTTTGCAGTTTCAGGCAGGACAACAGTGGAGTGAATTTGGGCGCACAGGCACTTCCGTCTGTTGGCGGCGTCTTCAGGGTCCATTCCGGAAGTGGGAGAGCCGGGCAGATGTGGGCGCCTGTGCCGTTCCTCACGTGCTGCTGCCAAAGCTTCCTCTGGAAGGGAGAACCGAGCTGCGTTCCCACCCTCGGCCTGCGCTGTCACCTGCGGGCTCACCAAGCTGACAGGTGAGAAATGGCGCCCGACATGGTGTCGAGGGGCAAGAGTGGGAACATTTTTCAGACATTAAAGGCCCGTTTGAATTAGTAGTCTCTTTATGTCCTTTGCCAGTTTTTCTTTCTGGTTTTTGGTCCTCTGTCCCTCAATTTGTGGGAGTTCCTCGTAGACTAGGGGTCTCGGTCCATCTGCGGTGCACGGTGCAAATATTGTCTCCTGGTTTTTCAGTTGTCTCTGACTTTGCTGTTTCTTGAGTGCAAAATTTTATTTCTTGGACCATATTTGTCAACTTTCCCCTGAGTCCTGGTAGAAAGCTTTCCCCTACATCCGGGTGATAGACAGCTGCCCCCTGTCGTTTTCTAGGACCGCGTGGGTTCCTGTTCCACCCAGGGTCCCTGGGAAGTCTGTCTCATCTCTGGTCTGAGGGCTGGATCTGCTTGTCCCCTTCCCAAGGCCAGGCCGTGTGCCCAACTGTTTATTAAAAGTCCGATTTTGCCCCAGGGTCACGTACGGACTCCCCGCGTCCTCGGGCCTGTGTCCAGCTTCTCTCTCCTCCAGGGTCCAATTGTCTATTTGAGCACCACGCGGGTCGCTGGGCCCTGGGGAGGGTCTGGGCCCAACCCAGATGCTTTTTCTTGGGCTTTCCTTGGTTATCTTTGAAGGATAGCTCAGAAATTATTTCTTGTGGCAAAGATTCCTTTATGTGAAATTTAGCAGTCCTCCATTCACTCTTCTTTTTCTTCTGTTAAATTCCAGGAGAGTCCTCGCTCCCTCCCCCGCTGCCTGTTGGTGGTCTGCCCCCCGCCTCACCCGGCCTGAATGAGGGGCATTCCTGCCCATGGGACTGGCAGTGAAGTTTTTGGTTTGTTATTGTTTTCTTTTCTGTGACTTTTGCAATTGTTTGAGTCTTTACAATGTGCACACATGCCTCCTATAAAAACCAGCCAAGTCATTATTCTAAAAAAGACTTTAAAAAAGGAAGGCGCCACACACTCAGATGGGGGTGGGAGGGAGAAGTCAGTGGCAGTCTGCAAATGAGCTCTCAGTGCATTAATATTTCCTAAAAATACCCCTAATTTGCATCTCTGACCAGCAAATGGTTTATGGGAAAGCCATTTTTATTTCAGGATTTCTGGAGCAGCTGATGGCCCCGCACTGCCGGGCTGCCCGTTCCTCTGCGTTTCCTTCCATTCTGCGCAGCCTGGTCCCGCCTTCCGCGACAGGGAGGAATTGAAGGCTCAGAAGAGAGAGAAACGTCGACAAAGGGAGCCTCTCGGCCCCATGGGTCAGCGTTCGGGTCTGGTCTTCCTTTTTACAGTAAAGAAATGGCTTTTTGTTTTGTTTCTTCTTGTGGCTAACTTGAGATCTGGTTATTTAAGGAGCCCAGAGATGGACACGGATACCTCAAGCCTGGGATGGAGGAGGGTCCTCCCGGCCTCTCGGCGTGTGGAGCAGGTCCTCGCTGCTGCCTGCGATGTGGGCCTTTCATGCTGGCTCTGCTAATCCTGCTCAAGCCACTCGGCAGAAAATAGAGTCTAAAAATACTCTCCCCTTCACAACGGCTCTTCTTCAATAAAACCCACAGAGCCCTCAGGCTGCGGCATCTGGGTAAGGAAGGCAGGCACGTGCCCCACGTGGCATGGTGGTTGCAGGGCACAGGACGCTGGACACGCCCGTGTAGCGTGGCAGCGGCTGCTCCTGCCCTTGCAGCTTGTGCTGGGAAGTCAGGGCCTCCCCGTCCGCCCTCTGCTCCCAGGATTCTTCTTCAGACACCATTTTAGTTCTGCAGCAGCTCCCTTTTTCAGAGCTGTGGGCTCTGCCACGCCGACCCATCTCCACACCGTGCCTGCCCTGCATCTCCCGGGAACTCGGGGCACCCACATTGCTGGGGAAGATGCTCTGGGGCAGTCCAGACAGGTGCACTTTCCTGCCCAACCCGAGGGCCAGCTTGGGCTCACAGCACTTGCAGAGCATGGCGCCCTCGCTGGGGCCCACTGACGGGGTTCGGATGAAGAAGGGAGAAGCGAGGCTGCCCTCCCCGCACGGCTGCTCCCTGGCAGCCTGTTCCTTTAGAACCGTCTGTCTGTCCCAACACCACACCCACCCATCCCTGTCCTGGAGCCTGAGGCCGCCGGGCTCCACGTGCAGGCTCTGCTCACCTGCAGGGGCCAGATTCTGGCTGTGCTTCCAACGCAGAACCAATAAGACGTGTTGACGGACTGGCTGCTGGGCGTCTAAGAAAGAGGCATGGAGAGTGGGTCCCAGGCTTGTCCCTGAGTGAGGGGCCTGTGGGATTGCTCCTTCCTCCAGTGGCCTTGGGAAGGAAGGGCAGAAGTTTATTTTGGACTTAACTGTCTTGAGGTGCCTGTTAGCCATCTAGAGGGAGAAGACTTGTGGGCAGCTGGGTGCTGTGATGGTTAATTTTATGTGTCAACTTCACTGGGCCACAGTGTACCCAGATATTTGGCTCAGCATTATTCTGGGTGTTCCTGTGAGGGTAATTCTGAATGAGTTAACATTTAAATCAATAGACTGAGTAAGCAGGTTACTGTCCCCAATGTGGGTGGGCCTCATCCAATCAGGTGAAGGTCGCAATAGAGAAAAAGACTGACCTCCCCAAATTAGAAGGGATTCTGCTGCCTGATGGCCTTTGAACTGGGACATCACCTTTTTCCTGCCTTTGACATGAACTAAACCATCAGCTCTCCTGAGTCTCCAGCTTGCTGGCTTGACCCACAGGTCCTGAGACTTGTCAGCCTCCTTAACTGCGGGACCCATTCCTTGTAATAAATCTCTTTCTTTCTCTATACACATGTGTTGGTCCTGCTTCTCTGAAGAGCCCTGAGGGATACAGGCGTGCTGGCCTCGAGTGCCAGGGAGAGGTGGACGCAGCAAATCTGAGTGTTGGTTTAACACCACAGACAAGGTGAGATCCCACGGGAGCTGCTGTAAGAGAAGAGATGGGTGCACAGACGGGTCAGGGCAGACTGAGGGGCAGTGAGGGCAGCCGGTAGGGAGATGCTGTGCTGGGAGCCGCGTGGCCTCTGTGGCAGGCACACGGCGACACTTCCCCACTCCTGGTAAAGGCTCGTGTTTCCAGTGCTTTCACTACACACAGCACAACGGAGAGTTACCTGGGACCTCACGCCCTTTCTCCTGTTTGTCCAGAGGCAGGTGTGCAGAGGGAAGGGCGTGACGGTGAGTGAACCTGCAACGGCCGGCTCTGTACAGGAGTTCAGCACCTTGTTTTAAGATTACAAGTTGAGCAAACTCTTACAACCTAACAACTTCTGGAGCTGCCTGTGTTCCCTGGGTCGATGAGCTGCGGCTGCATTAAGGCTCCTGGAGTCCCGCCAGCTCGGCGTCGTGCGGTGGCTTAAGGCTTCCGTTATCGCCGTCCGGGCCGCAGAGCCAAGTTGGCGTCTGAAGGATCTTTCTCTGTTTAATGGACAGTCTCTGGAGGGCTCCAATCCTCCTTCTAGGTTTCTCCCTCCTCGGGACACCATCTTTGCCAGTCATTTTCCTACCATGAGGCAGCTCGTCCCAGGGGCCCCGCTCACCTGCAGCTCAGCACATCCCCCTCCTGTGGACCCGCAATCCAGGCCCAGGGTCTCCCCTGGGAGGGGTGGTTAGCAAATGTGGCTTCCAGTTGTGTCTGGAACAGGCTGTTTGAATCTGCTGACTTGGAGAAATTTTCAGGAGAGTTTATAAAATGTTAATTTGTGATTGTATGTATTGAAACAACCATATTGCTTCATAAAATTAAGATCAAACGCTACAACCATAAGATTTCTATAGTGCTTACTAAGCGCCAGATGCTAATATAAGAAACTTTACAGATATTTGTTTATTTGATGCTCGAAACAAGCCACGAGGTTGCTACGGTGACGATTGCCACTCATGGGTGAGTAGATTGTCCCGGGAGGCAGTCTTACCTGGGGTCACGCAGCCAGCGGACGCACCATGCACTGGTCCTGTCACTGCAGCCGGGGCACACGCCCTCTCCTCGCGGGCAGGGATCACAGGCTCTCCGGAGTCTACGCGCTTCAGAGGATCTGTCACGTGTTACCTGTGGACGGAGAACTCACCTCGCACCGTGCGCGAAAATAAGCACCCAATGTTTTAGAGAGCTGAGTGTGAAAAGCAAATATGCACACGCACAGAATAACATACCCTTATGGAAATAACTGAGGGCACAGGCATAAATCATAACTGAAGAAAACTTGATAGATTGAAACGAAACAACAGTAATAGTGAAGCCCTAGCAACACAGTGACAAGGCATGTGACAAGCTGGGAGAAACATTTGCAACATATGCGGCAAACAAGGGTTAATATCTTGATGTTCAAAGAACCTTCATGTATCCATTTTAACAAAGACAAACTTAAAAAAAACTGATGAAAGGATAGCAGGTAGCTAACAAGAGGAACAGCAAACGGCCAATTACATGAAAATAGGTCAACACCACTGATAATTGTAAATTAAAAGACTGACAATAGCCACAGTTCAGTTATCAGATGAGCAAACGCCAAACAGAAGGTTGTCCCCTGCAGGCAGGGAGGCGGGGCTGGGGAAGCTTTGGTCACTCGTGTCTCTGGGATTGTTTGCTACTAAAACCTTAAAAATGTGTACAATTCTTAGAATTTATCCTGAGGATATGATAGGAAATGTGCCCCCAAATATATGTACAGCAGTGTTCCACATCATTCTTATAGTAGCTGATATCTGAACAATTTAAATGGTCAACAAGAAAGGATTAGTCAATAAATTGTATTTATTCAAACAATGTCATTCTATGCAAATAGTAAGTGAGCCAGCAGATCTACACTGATTGACCTTGAAAACTGCCGGTGCTACAATTGTCACAGGAAAAGTTGCCGACGACAGAGCACGCATCACACGCTCATAGGAACCGGCGGGCTTATTAATTTTATATTTTTCTGCAATGAATATGTATGACTTATAGAGCAGAAGTGATAAAAACTCTTTCCCTCTGGCTAAGCAGAATCTGTATTCCATTTTTTAGGCCTCAGTTCCCTGGAACACACAGGTTGGAACAGCGGAGCTTCTGCAGTCTTGCTCCTGCCCATCCATCATCTGCTCAAGCTCCACTAAAGATCCGTCTGGAAGGAAAGGGCTTCAAGCTGTCTGTGCTGAAGAGTCTCCAGTTAATTAAAGGCTCCTCTCCGAGCACATCCGACTGAGTCCGAGCTGGTCACTCAGCCCCATTGAGCACCTGCTGTGTGCTCAGACAGCCCCGGGGACAGAATGTTCTGGAACAGCAGCAGCAGGTCAGAACGGGAGCTCCGGCCCAGACACCCACTGTCCAGATCCCAGGATGGATGCACGACATGGAAAGTGTGAGTGAGGCCGTGTAAATCGTCTGCCGCTGGGGGGGAAAACTAGAACGACATGGTGTTTGGAGCAAAAACTCAGGGTCTGGGAATAATATTCGTCAGGCAGTCCCAGTTACGGAACAGAAGCTAAGATCCTGAGAAAACACAGAAACGTTTAGGGATATTTGAGGAGAAAGGAGTGAAAGGAAATCTTACAGTTTACTGGGTGTATTGGGTTAGGCCAACTGTTGTGACAAATAGACATAAAAATGTTTAATGGCTCAAACACGAGAGAAGTGTGTTTACTGCTCATGTAAACAGTGGAAAGAGGTTCCAGTGGGTGGGGCGGGTGGGGAGGGGGAGGCGGCGAGGTCGGAATACCAGAGAGGGTCCATCTTCCGCTCAGCCATTCAGGGGCTGGGCTGCTGGGGGCTCTGCCGTCTTCCACAGGGACTTCCTGCCTCCAGGAAGGGAGCGGGCCGGGGTGTGAGTCCTTCTGGAAGTGGTGTTACTTCTGCTCAGGCTCTGCTGGCTAGAACTCCAGTCACAGCCCACCGCCCACGAGGACGCTGGGAGACGTCATCAGATGGTGGAGCAGGGAGAGGACGAAAAGGGTCTGCGAAGCAGTGGGCAGCATCTGCGTGCATTAATAGTAATAGTCGACTATTTGGACACTTGACAAGTTACAGTGCTTTCTAGAACAAAAATGATTAAGAAAACTTCGAATTTGGCAATGACGTCTGTAATTTCACAAGAAGTGCTCTCGTACAGACTCCCTGGGTCACTAACTCTGCCATTGGAAGCAAAAAACAAGGAAACTTCTGGATTCACAAGTCTGGCATTTATAAACTATTTTTTTCCTTTAAATTAGCAAATATATGTAGAATAGTTATTTTATGAGCACACAGAGAAACATAATGATTTTAAACTCACAAGTTACTGAAAATATTTATCTATGTGGTTCTGTTCAACCAAAATTAATGTAAATACCATAAAAATGTTGAATTGAATATTTAGTTTCAAGAAGGAACTTTTGTGGCAAACATTGCATATCTCTGAATGGCTTTTAATTTTTTAAAACAAATTTTCCTGTTTTTCTTCCAGAGTCTTTTTTTTCAGTATTTTTTTTTGATCCCTGTACAACTTTGCTCTGACCACACTTATTTTTCTAAATTCTTTTGTAATCGAATACTGTATTTTCAGTTTGTACCAAAACTATGTGAAAGTTACCTCGACCAAGAGGTCCCTAGACTAATGTTCACCAGATGGGCTGGTGTCTGGCGTTCTCCGCAGAACACATCCGAATCCTGCCAGATGGTCATGATATTTCCTGAAAACGGACCGAGCTGGGGCAAGATGGGTGGATCATGTGCCTCATGCTGCCAACAGCTAGAAACGGAGAGATTGTGAAGGAAAGAGAGGAAGCCATCCTTCTTATCTAAATTGCTTTTTAGTTCACGGAATTTAGATGGGAAAGCGTGATCAGAAGAAGATAAACTTAGCTTGTAAGCATAAGAATCGCCTTATTAATTGATAACAATTTCTACTCAACATATTTTTAATATAGAGAACCCAAAATAAAATTTAAAACTGCAGCTAATGACTATGGAATTTTCCATGCAAATTATTTCTTCCTGAAAGAATCTATCATGTGGTGGTGGGAATCTATTTTAGGGGTTTACTTTCTTTTTACAGCAGAACGCCTGGAGTCACAACCAGATCGAGAAAGCCCGACCATGGTTTCAGTGTAACAGACAGCCAATTCCTCAGTGTTAGGATTTTAAAAATGTTAAAATGTATTCTGCAGAAAAATCTTAAAAGTTAGCCATCCAGCCTCATGTTGGCCTATGAAACTTAATCTTTAGCAAAGATATAAAAGCAATTCTAAAATTCTGTTTTATTGTGCTCCACTGAGAATGTAATTACACAACCACACGACGGAAGTGGCTTTTTTGTTACAGCTTCTGGCTACCCAGTCTTAACCGCCAGAGCTTCTGGATACAAAGTAAGAAAAACCAGCATGAAAGGGATAATATATGTATTGGCAATATTTCCTACACTCAACAAAGTTTGTGTAAAATAAACATCTACTGTTTTAAAAACAACTTTAGAAATGTTGATTCTATTTCCAAAACTTAAATGATTAATTTTTGCATTTTGTAGTAGTCTATTCTCCCATCTTTAAGCAACACGCACTGAGTGCCACGATGAGCAGTACATAGAGCGACACAGGGGGCCCTTGCCTCTCTGCTCTCTTCCACCACCTGTTACCATTTTTAGTGCTGACTCACTGTTACATAGACTTGTTCCTCCATAGTAAATGTGTTATCAATTTTAAATAATATCTTGTAGCCCATGCAGGGAAGACGAGGAGATCAGCAGATTTTGCCTGTCTCCCACCTTCTCGCCCCTTTGCACTTATTGTTGGGGTAACCATTTCTCTGTGGTCAGAAATCTACTATCTTACCTTCTTACAAATTTGTCCTTGCCACATTTGGCCTAGCCTTAGTCCCAGAGTTGAGACGGATTCACAGCCCACTGCCAGTTATTTTGCTACTGTTTTAAAACTCACTTCTTTGTTGGCGGAAGTTACCCTCTCAGTCATAGGAGTAACGTCCCCTGGGCTTTTGCACGTTGAAGTGTGTGCTGGTTGCTTTAACTTTTGACAGTTTAGCTGGATATAAAAAGGTGTTTGTACTGCCTTTCCCTGAGGATCTCTCGGGCGTTGCTCTGCTGTTTTCTGACATCAATTTTTGTGGTGAAGAAATATGAGGCCAGACTGAATTTTCTCTTTATAACTAACTTGATATTCTTGCTATGCTGCTAAAAAAAGATTTATATTTTAATTATTTGAAGTCTAGCAAATTTCTGGGTGTCTTAGTGTTGACAATGCTGTAGAGTGTTGATTTTTCTTGAGATTCCATGTGATTTTTTTTAGTATATGTTTAAAGCTTCTTTTGTTATGAAGAATATTCTTGAATTATATGATTAAATATTTGTTCTGTTCTGCTTGGAAACACAAATGCATAAAGATACATGCACTCTATGTTCATTGCAGCATTATTCACAGTAGCCAAGACTTGGAAGCAACCTAGGTGCCCATCAAGGGACGAATGGATGAAGAAGATGTGGCACATATATAATGGAATACTATCAGCCATAAGAAATGATGAAATCCAGCCATTTGTGACAACATGGATGGACCTTGAGGGTATTATGCTAAGTGAAATAAGTCAGAGGGGGGAAGTCAAATACCATATAATCTCACTCATAAGCAGAAGATAAAAATGACAAACACATGTATAGAAACAGAGATTGGATTAGTGCTTACCAGAGGGGAAGAGGGGAGGCAGGAGGGCAAAAGGGGTGATTAGGCTCATGTGTGTGGTGATGGACTGTAATGAGTCTTTGGGTGGTGAACATGATGTAATCTACGCAGAAATCAAAATATATAACAATGTACACCTGAAATTGATATAATGTTATAAACCAATGTTATCATAATAAAAAAATAAATAAAAATAATAAAAATATAAATAAATAAATATTTGTTCTGCTCCATTAGTGTAATTTTCTTCTTCTGGGGCTTCAATTGCGCACGTGTTGAATCTCTTTTGACTGTCTTCTATGTTGAACATTTTCTCTTCAATTGCTTTTTGTGTGTGTGTGTGAGGAAGATTGGCCCTGAGCTAACATCTGTGCCAATCCTCCTCTATTTTATGTGGGACGCTGCCACAGCGTGGCATGATGAGTGGTTCTAGGTCCATGCCTGGGATCCAAAACCACGAACCCCGGGCCACCGAAGTGGAGCATGCAGACTTAACCACTATGTCACTGGGCCAGCCCCTTCAATCACTTTTTTAAAGAAAACGTTGTGTTATGAAAGACTTGAAACATGTGTGAGTGTACGGAGTTATGTAACACACTTCTATGTATCCACCACTTCAATACTTCTTACCATTCTTCCATTCTCGTGCAGTCTGTATTTTCACTTATTCCTCACTCCTCACTCAGTTATTATTACTATTTTATTCTTTTGTGTAAATTTATGTACACTGAAATCCATGAACTTAGTTGTACAATTTTTAATTAACTTATTTTTAGAGCAGTTTTAGTTTCACAGCAAAACTGAGTGACAAATATAGAGTTCCCATATACCCACTGTCCCCCCACATGCACAGCCTCCCCCACTATCAGCATCCCCCACCAGCACGATGCACTTGTTATTGTTGATGGACCTACACTGACATGTCATCATCACCCAAGTCCACAGTTTACACTGGGTTCACTCTTGGTGCTGTGCCTTCTATTTGTTTTGACAGGTGTATAGTGATATTTCTCTACCATCATGGTATCATACAGAATTGTTTCACTGCCCTAAAAATCCTCTGTGCTCCACCTCTTCATTCCTGCCTTCCCCCTAACTCCTGGAAACCACTGATCCTTTTACTGTCTCCATAGTCTTTCCTTTTCCAGACCGTCATATAGTTGGAATCATATAGTATGTAGCCTCTTCACATTGTCTTCTTTCACTTAGTAATATGCATTTGTTTCCTCAGTGTCTTTTCATGGCTTGATAGTGCCAACTTAGAAACAAATTCATCTGTTATTTTATCCTCAGAATGAGTTTATTTGAGAATAGCCAAAAGAATTGCCAATCAGGATGTGCATGCTATGCAAACAATAGGCAAATCCAGGGAACAAGGAGGGGAGCCGCTTTTATAGAGAAAGGGGGAGAGCGAGGGGCTGTTCTGTTTCCATTGGGGGAAAGTAGTAGTTCAGGGTGGCAATGCTTCTCATTGGTTGAGCTGAAGGGTTTCTCATTGGCTGAGCTGCTGAGGCTTCTCATTGGCTGAGCTGCTGAGGCTTCTCATTGGCTGAGCTGCAGCATTTCTCATTGGCTGAGCTGAGGCTTCTCATTGGCTGAGCTGAGGCATTTCTCATTGGCTGAGCTGAGGCATTTCTCATTGGCTGAGCTGAGGCATTTCTCATTGGCTGAGCTGCGGTATTTCTCATTGGCTGAGCTGCGGTGTTTCTCATTGGCTGAGCTGTGGTGCTTCCCATTGGCTGGGCTGTTGCTAGGGGGGAGAGAAGTCTTCCTGAGAAGTAGAGTGGCTGTGCTTCCCGCGGGAGATGCGAGTGCCCCACTTCCTGTTTGGAGTAAGAGAGGCCGCGGGATGGGGAGAGAGCTCCCCCTGCAGGTCTTCCCAACTCCAGTTTAGTTAAGGTTTCTGTTATTACTTTCCACAATAGTTCATTTCTTTTTAGGGCAGAATAATACTCCATTGTCTGGATGGAGCACATTTTATCCACCCACCTAGTAAAGGACATCGTGGTTGCTGCCACGTTTTGGCAATTATGAATAAAGCTGCTATAAACATCTCCATGCAGGTTTTGGCGTGGACATAAGTTTTCAGCTTCTTTGGGTAAATAGCAAAGAGTACGATGGCCGGGTTGTATGCAAAGAGCATGCTTAGGTTTGTAAGAAACCGCCAAACTGTCTTCCAGAGTGGCTGTACCATTTTGCATTCCCACCAGCAGTGAGTGAGAGCTCCTGTTGCTCCACAGCCTCGTCAGCCTCGGGTGTTGTCAGTGTTCTGGATTTTGGCCATTCTCGTAGGTGTGTAGTGGCATCTCATTGCTGCTTTAATTTGCATTTCCCTGATGACATACGATGTGGAGCATCTTTTCATATGCTTATCTGCCATCTGTATATCTTCTCTGGTGAGGTGTCCATTAAGGTCTTTGGCCCATTTTTTCATCAGGTTGTTCATTTTTTTATTGTTGAGTTTTAAGAGTTCTTTGTACGTTGTGGATGAGTCCTCTATCAGATGTGTGTTTTGCAAATATTTTCTCCAAATCTGTGGCTTTTCCTTTTATTCTCTTGACGGTGTCTTTCACAGAGCAGAAAATTTTAATTTTAATGAAGTCTGGCTTGTCATTTATTTCTTTCATGCATTGTGCCTTTGGTGGTGTATCTAAAAAGTCATTACCAAGCCAAAGTCATCTAGATTTTCTCCTATATCACCCTCTAGGAGTTTTAGAGTTTTACATTTTACATTTAGGTCTATGATCCATTGTGAGTTAATTTTTGTAAAAGGGTGTAAAGTGTGTGTCTAAATTCATGTTTTTTGCATGTGATTTCCAGTCGTTCCAGCACCATTTGTTGAAAAGACTGTCTTTGCTCCATTGTATTGCTTTTGCTCCTTTGTCAAAGGTCAGTTGACAGTATTTATGCGGGTCTATTTCTGGGTTGTCTATTCTGTTCTGTGGACCTATTTCTCTATTTTTTCACCAATATCACACTGTTTGGATTACTGTAGATTTACAGTAAGTCTTGAAGTCGAGTAGCGTCAGTCCTCCAACTTTGTTCTTCTTCAATGTTGTGTTGGCTGTTCTGGGTCTTATTGTTCTCCATATAAACTTTAGAATCAGCTTGTCGATACCCACAAAGTACTTGCTGGGATTTTGATCGGGATTGCACTGAATCTGTAGATCATGCTGGGAAGAATTGACATCTTTTTTTTCCAATTATTTTATTGAGATTGTAATGGTTTATAACATTGTGTAACTTCAGTTATACATTATTATTTATCAGTTTCTGTATAGACTGCGTCGTGCTCACCACCAATAGTCTAATTTTTATCTGTCACCATATATATGTGCCCCTGTACCCCTTTCACCCACCCCCAATCCCTTTCCTCTCTGATAACCACCAACCTGTCCTCTTTGTCCATGTGTTAATCTTCCACATATGAGTGAAATCATGTGGTGTTTACCTTTCTCTGCCTGGCTTATCTTGCTTAGCACAATACCCTCAAGTTCCACCCAGGTTGTTGCAAATGGGACGATTTTGTCTTTTTTATGGCTGAGTAGTATTCCATTGTATATATACACCACATCTTCTTTACCCATTCATCAGTCAATGGGCACTTGGGTTGCTTCCACGTCTTGGCTGTTGTGAATAATGCTGCAGTGAACATAGGGCTGCACAAGTCTCTTTGAGTTGTTGATTTCAAGTTCTTTGTGTCGATACCCCGTAGTGGGATAGCTGGGTCATATGGTAGTTCTATTTTTAGTTTTTTGAGGAATCTCCCTACTGTTTTCCATAGTGGCTGTACCAGTTTGCATTCCCACCAACAATGTATGAGGGTTCCCTTTTCTCCACAACCTCTCCAACATTTGTTATTTTTTGTCTTGGTAATTATGGCTATTCTAACAGGTGTAAGGTGATATCTCATTGTAGTTTTGTTTGCATTCCCCTAATAATTAGAGATGTTGAACATCTTTTCTTAAAGATTAAGAACATGCCTCTTAGCCATCTGTATATCTTCTTTGGCAAAATGTCTGTTCATATCCTCTGACCAGTTTTTGATCAGGTTGTATGTTTTTTTGTTGTTGAGTTGTATGAGTTCTTTATATATTCTTGAGATTAACCTCTTATCAGATATATGATTTGTAAATATTTTCTCCCAGTTGGTGGGTTGCCTTTTCACTTTGTTCATGATTTCCTCTGCCTTGCAGAAGCTTTTTAGTCTGATGTAGTCCCATTTGTTTATTTTTTCTTTTGCTTTCCATGCCTGAGTAGACATGGTATTTGAAAAGATGCTACTAAGAACAACGTCAAAGAGCGTACCACCTATATTTTCTTTTAGGAGTTTTACGGTTTCAGGTCTTACACTCAAGTCTTTAAGCCATTTCGAGTTAATTTTTGTGTATGGCATAAGATAATGGTCTACTTTCATTCTTTCACTGTGGTTGTCCAGTTTTCCCAGCACCATTTATTGAAGAGACTTTCCTTTCTCCATTATATGTTCTTGGCTCCTTTGTCAAAGATTAGCTGTCCGTAGATGTGTGGTTTTATTTCTGGGCTTTCAATTCTGTTCCATTGATCTATGTGTGTGTTTTTCTACCAGTACCATGCTGTCTTGATTACTATAGCTTTGTAGTATATCTTGAAGTCAAGGATTGTGATGCCTCCAGCTTTGTTCTTTTTTCTCAGGATTGCTTTAGCTATTTGGGGTCTTCTGTTGTTCTGTATAAATTTTAGGATTCTTTGTTCTATTTCTGTGAAAAATGTCATTGAGATTCTGATCGGGATTGCACTGAATCTGTAGATTGCTTTAGGTAGTATGGACATTTTAACTATGTTTATTCTTCCGATCCATGTGCATGGAATATCTTTCCATTTCTTTATGTCATCTTTGATTTCTTTCAATAATGTCTTATAGTTTTCAGTGTATAAGTCTTTCACCTCTTTGGTTAAATTTATTCCTAGATATTTTATTCTTTTTGTGATTGTAAATGGGATTGTATTCTTGAGTTCTCTTTCTGCTAGTTCATTATTAGTGTATAGAAATGCAACTGATTTTTGTGAGTTGAGTTTGTACCCTGCAATTTTGCTGTAGTTGTTGATTATTTCTAATAGTTTTTTGGTGGATTCTTTAGGGTTTTCTATATATAAGATGATGTTGTCTGCAAACAGCGAGAGTTTCACTTCTTGCTTTCCAACTTGGATTCCTTTTATTTCTTTTTCTTGCCTAATTGCTCTGGCCAAACCACCAGTACTGTGTTGAATAGGAGTGGTGAGAGCGGGCACCCTTGTCTTATTCTTAAAGAAATGACATCTTGGCAATATTGAGTTTTCCTATCCATGAACATGGAACATCTCTTCATTTATTTAGTTCTTTGATTTCTTTCATCAGAGCTTTGTAGTTTTCCTCATATAGATCTTTTACATATTTTGTTAGATTTATACCTAGATATTTCATTTTGAGGGTGCCAATGTAGATGGTATTGTGTTTTTAACTTCAAATTCCACTTGTTCATTGCTGGTGTATAGGAAAACAATTGAAATTTGTATATTAATCTTGTATCCTGCAACTTTCCTATAATCACTTAACAGTTCCAGGAGTTTTTGCAGGGTCTTTTTGTCAATTATTTCACAAAATAGTTTTCTACATAGACACTCATGTCATCTGTGAACAGGTAGTTTTATTTCTTATTTCCCAATCTTTAAATCTTTTATTTCCTTTTTCTTGTCTTGTTGAATTAACTTGGATGTCTAGTATGATATTGAAAAGGAGAGGTGAGAGGGGACATCCTTGCCTTGTTTCTAATCTTAGTGGGAAGCTTCAAGTTTCTCACCATTAAGTATGATGCTAGCTGTAGCTTTTTTGTAGATGCTCTTTATCAAGTTAAGGAAGTTCTCTTATTCCTGGTTTACTAAGGGCGTTTATTATGAATAGGTGTTAGATTTTGTCAAATGCTTTTTCTTCATCTATTGATATGATGATACAATATTTCTTTTTTAGCCTGTTGATATGATGGATTACATTAATAGGTTTTTGAATGTTAAATCATCCTTGCATACCTGGGATAAATCCCACTTGGTCATGATGTATAATTCTTTTTATACATTGTTGGCTTTGATTTGCTAAAATTTTGTTGAGGATTTTTGCATCTATATTCATGAGAGATATTGGACTGCAGTTTTCTTTTCTCATAATGTTTTTGCCTGGTTTTGATATTAGAGTCACGCTGGCTTCCTAAACTAAATTTAAGAAGTATTCCCTCTGCTTCTACCTTCTGAAAGAGATTGTAGAGAACTGGCATAATTTCTTTCTTAAATGTTTGATAGAATTCACAAGTGAACCCATCTGGGCCTGGAGCTTTCTGTTGTGGCAGGTGATTAATTTTTGATTCAATTTCTTTAATAGATACAGGCCTATACAGATTGTCTCTTCTTCTTTTGTGAGTTTTTGCAGGTTGTGTCTTTCAAGGAATTGGTCTTTTTCACCTAGGATATCAAATTTGTGAACATAGAATTGTTCATAGTATTCTTTTATTATCATTTTGACACCTATGGGATCTGTAATGATGTCCCCTCTCTCATTTCTGATGTTAGTCATTTGTGTCTCTTTTTTCTTAGTTAGCCTGACTCTTGATTTTATTGATTTTTTCAAAGAACCAGCTTTTGGTGTCGTTGATTTTATCTGTTGATTTCTTGTATTCAATTTCATTGATTTCTGTTCTAATTTTTATGATTCCTTTTCTTCTGCTTACTTTGGATTTAACTTGCTCTTCTTTTTCTACTTTCCTAAGGTGGAAGCCTGGATGATTGGTTTTGGATCTTTCTTCTTTTCTAATATGTGCATCCAGTGCTCTGAGTGTCCCTCTAAGCACTGCCTTCACTGCGTCCCACAAATTCTGATAAGTTGTGTTTTCATTTTCATTTATTTCAAAATATTTTTAAATTCCTTTTGAGCTTTCCTCTTTGACTCGTGTTCTTTAGAAGTCTGTTGTTTCAACTTTACATGTTTGAGATTTTCCAGCATCTTTCTGTTATTAATTTCTGGTTTAATTCCGTTGTGGTCTGAAAGCATATCTTATATGATTTCTATCCTTTTAAAATTTTTAAAGTGTATTTATGGCCCAAATTGTGGTCTATCTTAGTGAATGTTCCATGTGAGCTAGAGAAGAACGTGTACCCTACTGTTGTTGGATAAAGCAGTCTATAGATGTCAATCGTATCCAGTTGTTTGACAGTGTTGTTGAGTTCAACTACAACCTTACTGATTTTCTGCCTCATGGAGGCTCCATTTTTCTAGGCAATTATTTGCATCATTGTTATCAGTGTGCTGTGTTCCTATGGTCGCAGTCACAATTTTCTATTGATCTTTAGTTTTCAGTGCTTTGACCATGATGTCCTTAGGTGTGATTTCCTTTGTGTTTATCTTGGGGTTTTCTGAGCTTCTTAAATTTATGTTTTCCACTAAAATTGGGAATTTTTCAGCTGTTATTTCTCACCCCTCCTTCTCAGACTATAATTAAATGTGTACTAGACTTTTCAACATTATCTACAGGTCCTTGAGTCTCATTTCATTTTCTACATCTTTTCTTTTTCTCTCTGTTCTTCTGATTGGATAAGCACATAAAAAAGTGATCAATAACATGATCTATCTGAGTTCCTGTGTGACCTGGGGCCTGCCCTGAGGCTGGGGGCGGTAAAATACAGGAAACCCACCCAGTGCATCCCCTCCTCTAAGTGTCCCCTACCCGCCTCCACATCTGCCTGCTTTGGGTCACCACCCAGAGCTGTCATCTGTCACTCAGAGTTGACAGTTGTCATCTGCGAAAGGGATGCTCTGGTTAGGAGCTTCCTGGCTGTGACCAGGAGCAGAATCTGCTAAATTTCATTCATTTGTTCACAAGGAGATCACAACAAAAATATTGTTAAAACATTGAGGTAAAAACAGCAGGGGAAAAATCACCATAGTCTGAAAATCAGTAATATTCTGAAATCTCTCAGAGAAGAATCATATTCCCTGATCAAATCTTTACAACTCCACGTTAAAATTTCTTCAGATGCAAATAAGCAGCTCCTGTTTTATTTTTAATGTTGAAAACAGTTTACTGATTTGCATTTAGACTGACAACTAAATTGTCTTTATGCAAACGTCAGTAAAGTCCTTTCTGCAGCCCGAGTGTTGGGCGCCGGTAGGTTCCCTCGGGCTCTGTCACATCCTCTCAGGGCTCAGTGTTCCCAGGGAGGCCACCGCTGGGGCCTGAAAGGGCGTTTGGGAATCACCTGCCTTTGTGGCCTCACGTGCCCTGTTGGGATGGATGGAATCTGTCATGCTATTTTCCATTTTCCTTTGGATGGGTGTTAAATTCACTAACAAAAATCCAAAGCTGGACATCTTCACCTTCAGCGTCGCCATGCTTATCCTAGAGCCCCGGCTCTGTGGGTCGCAGGTCCACATTCTGGTCCTGCCTGCTTCTCCCAGACTCACTGGCACGGGGCTGCGCTAAACCCATCGCTGTGGGCAGAGCCTTTGGCATCTCCCCGCCATCCTATCCCAGGTCCCACCTTCTCTCCAGGCCGAAGAGATGGCATCCGCTTCAGAAAGTCACAGTGTGCTGCTGTGTCCAGGGATGCAGGGAAGGATTTGGGGTTGGCTTTGGGTTGACTGGGAGTCTTGGGGGAGGGAGCGGGCCTTGAAGAATTCTCAGGCAGTTCCACATGCTGGAGGCCAGCCTTGTTAGCTTCCCACGGGTCGGGCGCTGCGGCCCTGGCTACGCAGGGTCCCTGAAAGATGAACCAGGCCAGAGAAGCGTCTGAGTGGGTAATTTACATTAAGAGCTAAGTCAACTTCACACGTATTACACAGTGGCGCAATCCTACCGCAAAGGGCCTCCCGGATGCTTACAAAGTGAGGAGATGTGAAAAGCCGAGAGCCAGCTCACGACTTCCTTTTATGGCCAGGACGAGTCCTGTGAACGCACAAGTGTGTCTAGATGGTAACGAGGCCTCTGGTGAACCTCACCGGGACCTGTGCCCTCTCTTGCCTTACCAGGGGCCACCTATTAAATTGTTCAGACGGGGCTTCTGTCTGCGTGAATGAAATATTCTGGTTAAAAGGACTAACGTGAAAAAATTATTTGCTGAACATTTGCTCTTTTTTTAGGTTTTCTTAATGTTTTAGTTTGTAAAATCTTTTTATTGTAACATAAAATGCAGATCAAGAAAGTCACGCAAAAAGAGCACAGCTGAAGGAATTGTAAAGCGGCCACCTGTCAAGAAGGAGAACATTGCCGATCCTCCCCCTGCAGCCCTCTGTGTGCCACGCAGGCTCCATCTGCCCTCCTCCCACAGTAAGCACGACCCAGACGTTCATAGGAATCACTGCGTGCTCTCTGTCTCTGTCTCGCTTCATCACCCAATGTGTCTCTAGATGCTGTAATTGGGTCTCGCCCAAGCTTCTAGATAATTTGGTGTGTCGTTCAGGTCTCTTTGAATCTGTAGGGCCTCCCTCCATCCCGTCTTGTCCTTCCTGGGCCAGCTGACCTGCAGCGGCTCCTGCAGCCTGGTGCCTGAGTGCCCTCACGGTGCGGCTCAGCATGTGCCTCTGTCCTCTGTCTCCTGAGGGTTGGCAGGTGGATCAGGGACGAGAACAGACTCCGGTCCCGTCCTTTGCCAGGACTCCAGGAAGGACGTCTTTCTCTGGGATGTCAGCAGCCATTGACTCTTAACACACAGATCTCTGAATTCACTGCATTTACAAGATGGTGATATTCTCATTTTACTATTTCTTTTCCATTTTTTGCTTGTAGTACTATCATAAAGGGACACATCTCTCTTCTATTATCTGGTTGCCTGGCGGGGCAGCACGTATAAGAAAGGCAGCATACGTGCTTGACTCCCCCTTTCCTCTCCAGTTTTCCAGAGAATGGATTGGTTCCCAATCCCTCTGTAGACGACTAGTCCTTTTGTTTAATATCACTAGGAATTTGTGGAGTTACGCGCATTTCATGGGTGTAATACCATTGCTATGATCATTGTTGCATCTCAAAGTGTCTTTCAAATGGGCTCCTGAGTCTTTTTTTTTAAATAAATTTTTGATTTTAGAGTGCTTTTGGATTTGCAGAAAAGTTGCAAAGATAGTACAGAGAGTGTCCACCTACCCTCCACCCAGTTTCTCCCATTGTTGACATATTACCACAGGGCATCTGTCACAATTAATGAACCAATATTATCACATTATTATTAACAAGTTCATGCATTCGTTAGATTTCCTTAATGTCCCTTTTCTGTCCCAGGATCCCACCCATGACACCACCTTCCATTTTGTCATTACGCCTCCTTAGGCTCCTCTTGGCTGTGACAGTTTGGCAGACTTTCCTGCTTTTAGATGACCTTGACAGTTTGAGGAGGACCGGCAGGCGTCGTGTAGGACGTCTCTCAGTTTGGGTTTGTCTTCTGTTTTACCCCCATGTCCTTCTGATGCGACCCTTGTTGTTTCTCGGTGTCAGCCAGGGCGAGTCTTCCCTCTTCGCTCTTCTCTTTCAAACTCGACTTCAGTGTGTACAGATCTCTACTCTCTCATTTTATCCAAAAGAAATTCAGCTAGAATCTGATTGGGATTCATGACATCTATAGATCAATTTGCAGAGAATTGACAGCATTACACTATTAAATGCCCCACGCGAGGGCGTAAAATGACTCCATTTCTTCACATCTTTCCTGTCTTTTACTAATAAATTAAAATTCTTTTCTCCTTCAAAGGCTTGTGTGTTCTTCGTCAAGGTAGATCCTAGAGTCATCATCATTTTTGCCGCTATTTTGAATGGTATCTCCTAACTTGTATTTTCTAGTTTATTCCTTCCTACCTAGGGTGTCTTCCAGTTCATTAGTGGATAGAAATTCTACTGAGTTTTGCAAGTTGATCTTATATCTGGTAACTTTGCTACAGTCCCTTATTAGCTCTAATAGTCATATATTTGTTCTGTTAGTTTCCCGCTGGAGATGATCCATTTGCTTGTGAACAATGAGTTTTATTCCTCACTTCCCAATCCCTACGTATCTCATTTCCTTTTCTTTTTCTTCAAGTGCCGTCCAGGACTTCTAGCACCCTGTGACGCAGAAGCAGCGACCTTGGGCATCCCTGTCTTTTTCTCAGGCTGAGAGGGAAGGCGTTTCCTCATTAGTATAATATTAGCTGTGGGTGTTGGGCAGGTACGCTTGATCAGGTTAGAAAGTTTCTTTCTGCTTCCAGTTTACAATAACGTTGATCATGAGCAGGCACTGAGACCTCGTCAAATGCTGTTGTGTTACTATTAAGATGATAATGTGATTTTTCTCCTTTAGTCTATGAAAGCCATGTTGATATTATATTGGTACATTTTCCTGATGTAGAACCATCCTTGAACTCCTATGGTAAATCTCATTAGATATTTTGGCTTTTGTTTATTTCCCCAGACCACGATGATAGCAGCAGAAACACTTTTTCAAATCATAATAACATTGAATAAAAATGAAGGTACGGTCTAGATTTATTTTTATACATTAACACACAAAGTAGGTGTTTAGTATTGACTCTCTCTCTTCTTTTAAAAACAAATCACCTTTTTTTATGGTTGACTCTTCAGAATAACAAATGTATGGATGACTATGAAAATAATGATAAAATCTGTGCATTCTTTACATACATTGTATGTACATACATACATCTACATGCAATGCATATAAAAACATTATGTATATTATATAGTTTTGGTGGTCTTACAAAATATCTGTGACATAGGCAAAGCAAGTAATAATGTTTTCATTTTTAAAATGCAGATGGAAAAACGACCATTCAAAAAAGAGAATGACTTGTTATAGGTCCCGGAGTTAGCAACTGCCCTGCCGGATAACACAAAGGAGCTCAAAGCCATGGGTCAGACAACATCACTGTGTTGCCTTTGGAGCCTGGGTTCCAGGTCCCGGAGGCAGGACGTTCTGACATCACCCAGACGGAGACAGGGCTCCCCACTGACAGCAGTTTGCACTCAGCTGTGGACCAGGAAGCTCGTGGGTCACCAGTATTCCTACAATAGGAAGGGGAAACTGTCTTTCCTTTTCCAATTAGGGGTCATTAGAATCACATTAGTAAAGATATGGTTTAATTTAGTTGGATTTTTTTAAATAAATTTTTTACTTCAAAAAATTTCAAACACAGAAAAGTTGAAAAAATAGTACAATGAACAGCTGTACACACTGCACCTAGGCTCGCCAGTTTGAGACATTTTTGTCTATTTTTCTCTCTCTCCTACATGCACACACGCACACACACACCCCTTTTGTTTGGCAAACTATTTCAAAGTCAGAGGCAGACAGTGTGACACTCCCTCTCGGGGCGACAGTGTGTGTCCCCAGAGAGCAAAGATGTGTGCTGCAGAGCCGCGGCCGCCACCCCCTCAAGACACTCCACATCCTCACCCGGGCGCCCTCCCACCAGAAGCCCAGCAGCGCCCACCATGGCTGCCCTGCGCGCCCAGCGTTGGATGCACTGCTGGACTGGGTTGGCTGGAACAGGGCTGAAGGTTCTACAGCCACATGCAGAAGCAACACGGGCTGCACTCTCCCTGCTGTCTTTCCTCCTCCTCAGGGCGCCTTTCCTCCTCGGACTGGAAGCAGGCCCGAGCAGGCACCCCGACATCCTCACCCACTCTCCGGCCCGGGGCCTCAGGGTGGAGGTGGGGAAGCGAATGCTGAGGGCCAGGCAAGCCCCCTGTTTGTCTGCACGCCTGCCCCGCATGGGGCGTCTGTGCACTGGGCTCCCCAGGACCCTGCCCCGGGTCTGAGGCCCCGGCTGGTGAGGGTGACATGGAAACAGAGGCCAGACTCAGGCTGTTTTTCCGGATTTTGTCTTTTGACACTTCCAGCCCCTCCCCACCCCAAAGCTGTGGCCACCACACACACACATGCACACATCACATGCACACATACCACCCCCCACACACACCGTGCACACACGCAAGTTCACTGTGCAGCCTCCTGACCCACTAGGGCCGACACTAGGCTGAGGCAAAGGCCCAAAATGCCGGGGGGGCAGCAAACAACATAGGCGTCAGGATAAATAATATTTAATGCAATATTTTACAAGACCAGATCGGATGTAAAGACTCCGTGATGAATAAAAGACCAACACGTAGACAAAGGCAGGAGTGGTGACCTCTGGCTTGGGTCCCGGCCTTCTGCACCGCTCATTTCTGGGTGACAAGATGCTGCCGTCACAGTCCCTCAGGGCTGCTGAGACAGTGGCCACAACAGCCCTCGCCGGTCCAGCATCTCAATGGGGCCCAGGGCAGGGTCTAATTCTCCTCATTTCTTTCTCCTAAAGTTATGCCACCCTCTCCTCCGTCACCGGGGAGACGGCCCGGACCCTTACGTAACCCTAAACAGTCACCACCCAACTTCTCTGGCAAAATAGCCCTGAACGCCGCTGGGATCCAGACTCACCGGGCCAAGAGATTTTCTCAGTTTCTTATGATGTTGTTATTTTTTCTTTCTCTTCCCAGAATCACCCGGGGGGACTCTCAGAGAAGACCAGACAAACGAAATTTCTCAACTTTTAAGTTTCAGCGGTTTTTAATTTATCTGTGGGCAAAATAACAAAATCCTTGAAAACACTTTCAAAGCGGCAAGCAGGGAATTCATCACCTTATGTAAATTTTCAAGCGCATGAAAGTTATTCTGCTAAACTGTAAAATGTGAATTTAGACAGAAAACTTCAGGCTGAACACAGACCTTTGTAGAAGAGCCTCAGAATAAGAGCCAGCGCAGCCAGGGCTGGTTTCCACCTTAATCACCACTTTCACGTCCATAAATAGAGAGACCTCTGTGCTGGCGCGGAGCACAGGCCACAGGCGCGCTCCCCACGGCTTCACCCTCAAAACAAAAATCCGGGAACTCTCCCGGGTCCATCGGGGCTGTTTGCGCCCGGTTCACTCACCGCCCTGAACACAGTGGGTTTCAACCTTTTTACGTTTAGTGGCAGGATCTCTTTTACCCCAAATAAATCTTACCCCAACATATAAATCAGGTAAGAGGAAACTTCTCTGGTCGGCCTCCTCCCACATGAAGGGCCCCTGGGTCACCTGTCCCCTAAAGCACAGGTGACCTCAGTATCCTGGAGCCTTGGGAACCTCCACGAGCACCACTTGACCCAGGCCGGAGGGCTCCCAGGAGGCGGCGGCCCTGCTGGGGTGGGGGGGGCAGGGGTCAGTGGGACACGGGCACGGGCACGGGTGAGGGCACAGGGTTCGAGTCCCGGTGGTGGGCTGCCTGGGGGCAGGGTGACAAGGCTGCCAGAGAAGGACCCTCCTGAGTGGCTGGTCTCCCTTTTTATCCTCTCTTAAATTAAAAAAAGAAAGTTGTGATTTTAAACAATAATAATAATCTTTAAAATAAGCAGAGATTTGTTTTCTGTTCTTGTTTTCTTTTGGTGAAGTGTACATTTTTTTCCCCTTACTTCAGCCCCTTCACTAAAAGATGAAAATTTTGTGTTTTCCACTCCTCCTCTCCGTCTTAGGAAGTTTTGGTTGTCAGCTGTTATTTTCAGTTCTTCTGTTCATCAACAGTATTTCAAATGCTTTTCCTAAACCTCCATTTTCTGATGCAACTTACTTCCACCACGTTTAGCTCTCCCTCTTTTACTTTCTAAAATCACAAACATAAGAGCCAGAATGAGAGTTTAAAAATTATAAAGGTAATCGTAAACATTCAGACTGTAAGAACACCAGCACGTAGGGGACCGACCCCCTCGTTCCCGCGTCCTCAGGTCCACCGCTCGGGAGGGACGCAGGCGGCTCAGCCTTGCTGCTCTGGTGGCACCCACCACTCAGAGCTTTGCCCTTCCGTCTCTTTAAATAAATAATAGCTCCATTTTAGAATAGAGAATACATTTACAGGTTCAAAATAAAGGAGCACGGGGGTTTCCTCTCCTCCCCTCCCCACCGCCCACGGCCTGCAAGCAATCACAGGATTTTGTCGTCTTTCCAGGCACGTTGTGAGCAGGTACCCCTTCCCTCCTTCTCATGGGTGCTGTGCCAACGGACCTGCCCTTGTCCTGTCTGTTTCAGGAACCAGGACATCCTGGAGACCTCACTGATCAGAAAGAGCGTCTGCCTGCCTTGTGTCTGTGTGGTGGCGACTTGCTGTGTGAACAGCCTGGGGCAGGCCTCAGCCCGGCTGCCCCTGGCGGGTGATAGGTGGTTTCCAGCCTTTGCATCTGACCGACAGCCCCGCAGGGGAAGCCTCGCATACAGACACCAGTGTATCCACAGGAAAAACTCCTACAAGTGGACAGGTGAGGTCCAAGGGCCTGTGGTGTGGAATGACCTCCCTGTGACAGGCCCAGCTCACAGCCCACAGCACAGAGTCAGCAAACTGTCGGTCGAACAAGGGGGTCCCAGGTCTGGCTCATCTGCATTTCTCTCCTGGAGCACATTTTTCATGGGTTTAGAACCCATGTATTTTACTGTGTGCGTGTGTGCAAATTCTCTGACATTTTCTTTCTCACTTTTTCTATTGTTAGTCTTTTTCTTCTTGATTCCTAGGAGCTGTTTCTATATTACAGCTGCACGACCCAGTTTGTCTTTTGACTGCGGTTATGAGAGCTTTGGTGATGCAGAAATTGTTTTATTTTTATGTGGTCGAATTTTTCAGCCGTTCATAGCTTCTGGGTTTCGTGTCACCGTTTAAAAAGCCTTCTCCCTTTCTGAAGTTTTAAAGAATTTTCTCATCTTTAAACAACACTTTTAAGATTTTACTTTTTTTTTTTTTAATTTATCTGCATTCTTTTTTTTTTTTTTTAAAGACTTTATTTTTTCCTTTTTCTCCCCAAAGCCCCCCGGTACATAGTTGTGTATTCTTCGTTGTGGGTTCTTCTAGTTGTGGCATGTGGGACGCCGCCTCAGCGTGGTCTGATGAGCAGTGCCATGTCCGCGCCCAGGACTCGAACTAACGAAACACTGGGCCGCCTGCAGCGGGGCGCGCGAACTTAACCACTCGGCCACGGGGCCAGCCCAAGATTTTACTTTTTGACTATGAAATATTTGAGCCATTTGGGATTTACCCTGCTCAATGGGCTGGTGTATAAACCCAACTAATTTTTTTTCCAGGTAGCCGCCGGGCGAATCTCCCTGTAGATGTGAGGTACCATCTTAGCACAGACAACGCTCCCATTTGGAGCTGGCTCTGCTTCTGGACCTTCTGTTCTGTTGCACCAAGCGGTGCTGCCATGCACCTTGAGCCTATATGAGGCGTTTTGAACACTATCCTTTTGAGGAACTATCCTGGCCATTCCTGCACATTCCTTTTTCCCAATGCCCCCAGGTAATGCAGGCTCCTCTCTTCCCTGCCTCAGCGTGGGCCGCGCCTGTACGTGGGTCCTCGCTTTCAGCCACCCCGCTGTCCTCTGATGCCCATGATGCCATCCAGCAGTGACGTGTGGCCCTCTCTGTCACCTTCAGCTCCTCAGTCTTCTCTCCCTCCTTCTCATCGCTATGACTCAGCAACCCTTGCTTCCAGCCATCGGGAGGTCTGGGCAATTCCCTGTTCCTCAGTTTCCAGAAATTGGAGCTTGCGTATTTGTTTCTCCTCCTTGTTCCTTTTGGGTGACGTCTAGGAAGAGAAAAAGGACACACTGGCTTTGCCAGCCCTGTGGGACCTGGGGGACTAGATCCAGCCAACTGTGGATGTCTTCTTGGCTCCTGGTGCTCTGAAGGAGGAAACGGCTCACTGCACTTCCTTCCTCTCCCCTCCTCTTCTTCCTCCTCCCCTCCCCTTCCTCCCCCTGCTTCCTCCTCCCTCTCCGCCTCCTCCCCTCCCCTTCCTCCCCCTGCTTCCTCCTCCCTCTCTTCCTCCTCCCCTCTCCCCTTCCTCCCCCCAGCTTCCTCATCCTCCTCTTCCCTCTCTCCTTCCTCCTTTCTCTTCCTCCCCCCTGCTTCCTCCTCCCTCTCTTCCTCCTGTCCCTCTCTTCCTGCCCCCTCTCCATTAACTACAGCGTTACTTTACATTTCCAAGGTCTACACTGCTTACATTCCCTTTTATGTCAAGGAGTGACAAACCTCTGCTTTGTGTTCAGGTTTGGGAGCTGCCAGCAGCATCTTTACTGCTCAGAGCTCGGTGCGAACGGCTGTGGCAGGCAGGAGACGAAAAGCAGCCCCTGTCCTGAGCCCAAAGGCGTGCCAGGGTTTCTACAGTGAGTGTAGACTCGAGGCCAAGAAGGAGGGTGTGTGGGAATGCAACACAGACACCCCGTTCTTACCAGTCGCACCTGGAGGACTCCGAAGTCAGCACCTCCTGCCCCAGTGGGTCACCCACAGGGAGGTGGCCCTGTGACAGGAGCCTGTGGGGGCAACTGGAGCTGGGAGAGCACTGCCGGGAGCGGCTCACAATGGAGAGCGGAGGCCGGCATCTCAGATTCCATCAGAGCCTCGCGGGCTGGCCGCCTCTCCCAGGGGTTCTGTATGTAGCTCCTGGGCCAAAAGTGTCACCTAACCTCTAGCTTCTCTGCTCAGCGCAGAAAAGAGATTCACAACTTAATAATGAAAAAAGCAAAAGTGCCGCCAGACCCAATGGATCCGTTCCAAGTTTTTCTTTAATTAAAGCCGTCTGCCTTCTGAAAGTGGGCTGGCATTTCTGGGGTCCTATTTCCACTGTCAAAGAGACGGCTGGTTCCAGTCTTCTCTCAGCCGGGAACGTAGGCTCACTCCCTGTCCTGCTTTGACTGGGGTCGCAGAGAAGGGAGGAAGCCCACCAGAGGAGCACGAGTTGTGAGCTCCTGGCCCAGAGCAGACGGGCTCCCTCGGCTCACACTTCCTCAGCCTGCAGACTCTTGCCACACGCCCCGGCCTTCGTAGTTGGATGTGGACTCGTTAGGACAAGTTCTGTTTATCCTGCAGTTTCTAATTATATTTCTTTTTTCTTGATGACAGAAATATGTGTCTTCACCCCCAGCTCATCTGCTTCTTAATTATTCTGTTGTTGAAAGGACCCCACCTGCGTTAGGAGACATGGCTTTGAGGGGCCTCTGACTCCTGCTGACTCGGACAGTTGCCGTCTGGGCCACATCCACCACCCGGATCTCTCTCTTCGTATTCTTGGGGTGGGGCTACTTTTTCTCAGATCCCAGGTCTTCCTCCTTCTTTCAAGGTTTGTTTCAAGTCAGACGGGAAGTGCGTGTGCTGAGCTCTTGCTCATCTGAACGTGTCTGCTTCGCTGTCTGTCTTGATTGACTGTTTGGCTGGGTATCGAATTCTAGCTTCCAAATCATTGTGGCTCAGAAGCGCCAAGCCCCTTCCACAGCAATCAGTGACGCTGAGGCCAGTGTGCTCCTGTCCCTTCGTAGACAGCTGGTCCTTCCTCTTGCTAAGCTTGTGCAATCTTCTCCTCGTGTGCTGAGGTCCTGTTACATGCCCGCCTCTGTGCTGGGTGCACAAAGACCACAACTCACAGAGGACAAGGCCTGGGGCACTGTGTCAGGGGGCTGTGTTAGGGGGCTGTTGTTGGGGGGGTCTGTGTCGGGGGGCTGTGTTGGGGAGCTGTGTTGGGGGGCTGCATTGGGGGGCTGTGTTGGGGGGCTGCATTGGGGAACTGTTGTTGGGGTGTTGTGTTGGGGGGCTGTGTTGGGGGGCTGTGTTGCGGGCTGTGCTAGGGGGCTGAACCTCTCCCTGATCAGTCTGCATCTTCCCCACGTCTTCCCACCTCAGCTCAGGACCCTCCATCCTCCCGGTAACTCAGGCCAACATCCCTGGAGCCCCTCTCCACCCGTCTCTTTCTCTCACACACCACATCTAATCTCAGCAAATCCTCCCACTTCTACTTTCAAAGTGTCCGGGACCCACGTCCTCAGGGCCCCCTCCACACCCACCTGGACCCTGTGATGCCCCTCCTGCACCTGCCTCCTTGGGGCCTGTGCTCTGCACAGGAAGAGAGATGGGGCCCTGTGCATTCCCTCTGCTCCTGCTCTCCCCTCAGCCCTCCCTGCTGTTCCTCAGTCCCCTCGCCCCCTCGCCCCCTTGTCCCCTCAGCCCCTCGGCCCGCCCTGCAGTGCTCTCCTGGCTGGGCACGGCCACACCCCCTCAGCACTCCACCCCAGTCAAAGCCCCCCTCACTCCTCCCACGCACCTGTCGCCAGCCAGCCCGACTTTGCTGTACAATTTGCTGAGCTTGTCCTCTGTCCGCCAGACTGTAAGCCTCGTGAGACCCCGATACCTAGACCATTGCCCACCCAACGGGAACTCTGTGAGTCACTGTCCAATGGCCTGGATTGGATGAAGGGTGTGGCCTGAGACCTGGGGTCTGCTGGGCTAAGGAGGGCATTGGCAGAGAAAACTCAGAAGTTCATCATTTATAGTCAGTGTTGAAGGGAGGGCAGGCCCACGTGCGGAATGAACGAATGAATGAAAGAATGAATGGACGCAGAGATGTGGGATGCTCTCTGTCTCCCAGGGAGCCAGTTGCAGGTTACTAAGGCGTGTCCTGAGTTACCCGGTGTGGACATGTGAAGCAGTCCCAGTGAGTGGGAGGGAACTAACCTCCGTGAAAGAGAGGTACCACACTCCCCCCAGTGTGAGGTCACAGGGCCCTCCCGGGCTCCGGCTTGGAGGTCACCTCTCAGGTGCCCTGTCCAGTTACCAACCTTGGCTGCCCTCAGGGTCCCAGTGAGCCAGCACTGGCACCTGCCTTGCCTTCTGTGACTCCAGTGTCCACACTGGGTCTTGGTTGATCAGACAAGGCTGGCTGCTTGTGTCCCAAATTCTGTTCTCCACGAGGAGACCCTGGCTCCTACGTGGCTGAATCGAGCAGTCAGCTGAAGGCCACTTCCCCAAAGAATGTAGGGCCTGGGGCCCAGCTTGGGGCCTGGAGCAGCCACAGCCTGGGCCTGCTTGCTGATGACAGCAGGATTTTTGGTGACCTGGGAGTGTAGACCAAAAATGTTAAAATTGGGTAAGAATCAGAGGGTGCGTACGGGGTTGGGCCTGCAGAGGTTAGAACCCAGTGCTGCGAGGGAAGGAAAAGCCCCGTTCAGAGGGTCTGGGGCAGCTGTGGGGCTGTCCCAAAGGGCAGCGGCTCTGTGTGCTCATGGTGGACACCGGAGAGACCCGCGGAGCTGCTGGGAAGGAGGAGAGGACCTCGGGGCCCAGCCAGAAGCACGTCCACCTGCGTTGTGAGGTGGAGAGACAAGAGGAAAGCAGGGTCCACGTGGCGCTCTCTTTGGGGTAAGGAGGGGGACGTGTGAATACATGTCTCTGCTTGTATTTTCCAAAAGAAACAATGGGAGGTCAACCAAACCGTAGTCAGAACGTTTCCTGACGGGTGAGGAGGGAGAGGGAGGGGCCGTGAGGATGGAAGCGAGTCTCTGCTGTGCTTGGTTCCGTGGCATTGACTGTGGGGCCACGCAATGGGTTCTCATGGGTTTTTAAAGCAATTAAAAATGAAAATCAATCTCTAAAAATATAAACAACTGCAAACAAATTTATGGATATTAAACGATTCCAAAATATATTATTGCAAGAGACTCTAAAATCCAGTATTTTGACTGTACGTCCTCAGTGGGAAATATTCTAAGGGCTCAGAGAATCATGTAGAAACTTTAACGTGCATTCGGTCACATTGTTGGCCGTATTATTAGTGCTGTTATTTTGAAACGATTGCAGACAAACTGTAGGAGTAAGCGAATGAAGAATTCAGTGCGCTCTTAACAACCACAACTTTGAGCATAAGACACGAGAGATACCCAGAGACGCCCACACATCGTCAATGAAGTCAAGTATAAACTCTTTAATAATAAATTTGAATAAATAGTAGTAAGGACTGATGCTTTCATTCCTCTTAAAAATATGCATATTTCCTAAATCTGCCCACTGAAAAGGCTTAGAAACAATGGTGATCCAGTAGCAGTGAGCATACCCAGCCCCAAACTTTGTTCTCTAAAAACCCTCCTCACTCTGAGAAACCGGGGCTTCCGAGAGAAATGGCTGCTTCACGTTTGGGACGGGAAATGCCCAAGATGAGCCTGGCAGAGAGCGAGGGAGGACTTGGGGCCAGGGTGGGGACTTGAAGGGGAGCTTGTGGCCATGGTGACATCTGACCTACGACGGACAGGGGATGGTTGAGTTCCGACCGAGCACGTGTCCCAGCGTGACACTTGGGGAGGGGAGCACATCGCCAAGTGCACTGTGGCTCCTTCTGGAGCAACATCCAAGCCTAGAAACGCTAAGCTTTCAGAATTACTGCAGACATTTAAAAATTAGTTTTCTAAATTATGGAAAAGTTATAGAAAATGTGGAAAACCCAGAGAAATAGAAAGAAGAGTAGAAAGAAGAGGAAGAACATCCCCAAACCTCGCCTTACCCCCCAAAAGCACCAGCTGGCTTTCAAAGCACCTCAAGACCAAGGGGTGCCCTGCCAGTGCCCGGGACGTGGAGCAGAGCGCCCGCTGCCTGGGCTCGGCAGCTTGTTCAACAGAGAGAAGTCCGTCTGATGCCCTTAAAACCGCCCCGTGCCCGAGGCGGCCCAGCCTCCCGCTGCCGTGCCCTCCCCGGGCAGCAGCTGAAGCATTGGAGAATCAGGCAGGTCCTCCCCAGTGGGGTCAGATTCCACGGGCTGAGCCCGTGGAGCACCTCAGGGTTTCACTGGCTCATTAGCTCATCACACACTCAATTTCACCAGCGTTTATGAGACTTCTCCTGCGCCAGGCATGGGGACTCAGAGAGGAATGTGACATGTGACGTGTGACACCAATGTGACATCCTGGTGGGGATGATGGTGCCCACTGACGCACGAGAATAGCAGGTCACAGAGAGGGCCATGGTTTCTGCAGGGCTGGGGCCGGGGCCGGGGCCTGGGAAGACCCTCCCTGTCCAGCCCACTGGGTCCTTCCGTGAGCCCGGCGTGACTCGCACACTCCACTTAATGTTGGAAAAGTCTTTGCTTCCCATTAAAAAAAAAATCCCTGTGAAATGGAAAAAAAATGAAGCTGTTATAGGAGCAAATGCTCAGAGACTCAGGAACTCGATTCAGAATGTGGAAGAGATGTGCTGGCTCCAACTTGTGGTCCCCCACCCTCGTGGCACCCACTCAGCCTGCAGAGTCCTGGACGCAGCAGAGCCCGGTTCCTCCCGGCCAGAGGCGCGGGGCTCCAGGCCCGCCCATGGGGGGGAACTCCGCAGACGCTTCCCTGCAGTAACCGGGCACGGGCAGCTCGCATGCTCCAGTGTGCACACCGACCCCTTCTTTTAGACAAGAGTGTTCGGGACTGGTGTGGGCTTCAGGCACATAATTCTCATCTTAAAGTTGGCCCATCTTAAAAAAGCCAAATAGTATCAAGCATCGCATTCCTGAAGCTAAAAATAAAAGTGCAACCCAACATTTCCTAAGACACAAATGTCCTGGCCAAGAACATTCGTGGCTGCAAATCCCACTGCAAAGCAAGACTCAGACGGGAAAATAAATCTCCGGGCTCCCGAGCAGACGGGCCGGTGACCTCTCATAAACCCAGCCGCTCCCCTTCACAGCGCTTCCGCAGCCAGGACGGCCCGGACGCGGCCACGGCCGCCACTGCAGGCCCCTCTGCTCAGGCCTTGGGCCAGCCTGGGCTGGACCCGAGTCCCGTCCTCGCCCACTGCAGGCCCCGGGCCACCCTGAGCCCGGGAACTGGGAGGCTCCTGCACACGGGGGAGGGCATGTGCAAACCTCACCACGGAAGCAGGAAACACAGACAGGACTTCCAGCTCCCAATGGGTGCAGCCTGCCTCGCCTGCCTCGGCTCTACCCTCCCACCCTCTCCTGGGTCTTAGGGAAATGGCCCCAAGGAATAGGAACCTCCGTGCGTCCCCCGTGGGAGAAAGTACCCAGAGTTTCTAGAATACGTGGATGGCCCAGAGCAATGGAGGGAGCGCGACAAACGACCCCACAATTGCTCGCACACGGGGATGCAGGGGGTCCAGTGGAGGCCCCCAGGTTCACTCTCCGTGGGGAGGAGGACGAGGAGGCGGTGAGGCGCTTCCCACAGATAGTCCCAGCCCTTTCCTTGGCCCAGCAGGTGCTGGGGGATGTCGCCCCACAGAGGAGCCATGGCTGATCCCAACAGCCACCTCCAGAGGCAGACAGGAATCTTCCGGGAAGCTCCTGCCCTGCCATCCGATGGCGGGAGGTTGAGTCCCCCCTCCGTGGCAGGGCCAGCCAACAACGGGCCCTAAAGGGTCTGACATCCCAACTCCTGCCCGAGGAACAGACTCTGTGAGAGCCATCCCCTCCTGAGAGGGAGGTGGGCAAGAGAACCCCGCGTGGAAGAGGAGGGGCCCGGGCTTGGAATCCCACCTGTGCACCCAACACATCCCAAAGGGGCCTCACATCTACACAGCGAGTGCCAACGGCCGTGGGCAGGAGTGGCTCTGAGAGCAGGCCAGGGTCCTGGAGAGAAATGTGGGCTGCCGACTCTGAAACACAGCAGGGACAGCCAAGGGCAGCTTGGCCCCCCAGAAAAACACACCCAGGAATTTGAAGAGGAGTTCAGGAATCGTCCCAGGACTAAAAAGACAGAGGTAAAGAGATGGATGTGGCCGGAGGGGGCTGCAGACCTAGACACCGTGACGTGAGCGAAGGGAACAGAGCGGGCAGAGGAGAAGAAGAACAGAGACACAGGGGGCCTTTCCTGCAAGTCAGAGAAAGATACGTCTCTAGATTGGAAGGGCTTGTGTGCACAGGAAAGCTGATTATGAAAAATGAGGAGAGACAGACAGACAGAGGGAGAGAGATTTTTATTTTAAGGACTTAAGGTGAAGAACAAGCCCAGAAGCATGTTGCCGGTGATGGAGATTGGTCAGAAAGGATGAAGCCACTCTCCTCGAGCCCCAGAGGGCCGTGCCAGCTGGCCTGGGGAGCTGCTGCAGGGACCTGGGAGGAGGCGCGGGGTCCTCCTGCCCGTCCCCACACAGCAGCTTGCAGACGAGCCTGATGAGGAAAAATCCTGCGAATAGCTCCCCTGGGAAATGGAGGGAGGCCCCAGCCGGGCCAAGTCAGGTGACCCAGGAAAGGAGGCTCCCCCAGCTCAGCAGCAGCTCCGCGGAAAGATGGGGTGACCCCACTCCCCGCCGACACTGCCTTCCGATGACAGTATTAAATCCTTTGCTCTAGAGAAAGTTCAGACTCTCATCAGATCAAGGAGGCCCCACGCCCTCCACGACTTCCTGCCTTGGGGATGGGGCAGCCTCGCCAAGGGGGCAGGGCTGTCCTGCTGGAGGCTGGTCCCCCCAACACGGGTGGCAGGTGCTGGCTGACCCCAAGCCTAATGGGGAGAGAACCAGAGCTGCGGGGTGTGGTGGGGAGCAGACCCATCCCAGAAGCTTCTCTCTCTGGCAGGATGTGGGGCAGGTGGGAGCCCGGACACTCTGAGGGCGAGGGGAGGCTGTGCGGGGGACTGGGAGCCCGGAGTTTGGCTGTCCTTCTCCAGCACAGCAGGACACTCCTGGGCCCTCAGCTCATTGGCCGGCTCTTTGCTCTTTGTCTATAACTGGCCAGACCCCAGGGGATGGGGGAGAAACTAAGACCTCGCTGTCCCTACAGGCTTGGTGACACCTGTGACACCAGTCACCCCCTCCTCGGGCTGCCTTCCTTTCCAGAGCTGAGCCCAGCGAACCCTTCCTTGGGCCGCCGTCCACTCCCGTCCGTCCCCACCGTGGCCAGGGGCCCTTCCCGGGGGCGCTCATGCCCGCTCTACCCAGGACACACACGGCCCCTGGTGGGACACGTCCCTCTGAGCCTAGGGGTGTACCAGGCGACGCTCATCGAGGGGCTGTAGCTCCTGCTGCAAGTGGGGAGGGGGAGCCTCAAGGTTTAATCGCCGCGGGGTGGGCGCAGACAGGACGGCCTCCCCTTGTCCAGGCAGCTCGGTTTCTTGACACTGGTTTGCTCCCTTTGGGGTTGGCATCCTCGTGCCACAGTGACGGGCAGGTGCGTGGTGTCAGGAACGAGTGGCGGGAAGCTGCCGTGACTGCCCTTCATCAGAGGCTGCCAGACCCTGGCCGGACAAAGAGGACAGACGGCCAGGCGATGCGAGCCGAGACTGAATCACTCTCGACTCCGACCCGGTGCGCTGGGCCTTGGAGCATCTCTCTTCTGCTATAAATATCTATGTGAGTCAGAAAAGAAAGAGCTTCCAGCCGGTCAGCTGGCCTTTCCTGCCGGCGGCTCTGCACAGCCCGGCTGAGGGTCCAGGCGCCACCCCGCTCCCACCCCGCCCCCTTCCCCACCAGGCCGCGGCCTACTTTCCAGGCCAACTTGAAGTTTAGATGGAGAACAATTATCAAACGAAGGATTTCTGCTTCCTGCTCCCACCAGGCTGGCAAGGGGAACCACATGCCTTATGGACTGGGGCTCCCCGACCCTGGCTGGGACTGAGAGGGCTGGGGTGGCCAGCATCACGGGGCCGTGTCTCCCAGAGAGGACCCTGCACAGCCAGCTGTGGGTCCCCGGAGGCCCCGGTGTCTGCTCCCGGCTTCCTTCCTTCCTGCCTCCAAATATCAAGTTCTTCCAACAAAAACCAGTTGAGTCTTGATGCGTCTTGGTCCCACCATCAGAAGTCCATCGGACACGAAGTGTGGCAGGCCCGTCTCCAGGAGGCTGCAGCCAAGACCCCAGATGGTCGCCTGGACTGAGCTGGCCTTGGCCCTCCACCCCGCCCCACCATGGTCTTTCCTTCCTGTCCCTTCCTCCTTCCTCCAAGCTCTAGAATACAATGGAGCCCCAGGATGTCCAGTAACAAGGAGTGGTTCCGTGGGAATCCTTGACCTCCGACCTCTGACCCCTGACCTCTGAGGTGGCTGATAACTATGAGGTGGGCGGAGCCTGGTTTTCAGGTCCCATCTCCTTCAGGGTCTCGGGGCAGCAGGAACCCCAGATTTTATGGGCTCATGCTCAGATGAGCTTCCTGCAGAGTTCAGAGGACACTGAGGAGCCCGTCTTTTGGGGCCCCTATTGTAGGGGTTCAGAGAAACAACTGTTTCCTGTCCACTCCTCTCCCTGGTCCCCTCCACCAACGCTGCCTCTCCGGGTTGCTGACCCCAGGGAACACTCGGCCCACTCCGGCCGCTGCAGGTGCACCTGCTGAGGCAGGACCCCAACTCCCAGACAGAACGTTAAATAAATTGGGAACATGTTTATGTAAGCATGCACAAGTTGTGGGCTCGCTACTGGGAAGCATCAGGCCACAAAGAAAATAAAGGCTGGTAACTGTGTGCGTGACTTCTCCTTTTTCACCTTTACACGGATTTCCCATCTTTTCTGCAGCAAGCGTCCGTATTTACAATCTATAGAACGAACACCCCGGTTTCCCGCGTCCTGCCTCGTCGCTCCTGCCCAGGTCCTGCCTGCTGCCTCCTCACCTCTGGACGCCACCCCTGCACGGGCAGCCTCCAGCTTCTCCACCCAGATTTCTTCCTCCGCCCTCCAGACCACCCCGCCAACGCCTGTGAGCCGACGGTGCGCGGGCGTCAGGTCCCTGGCTGTAGACTCCTCTGCACCAGCGCCCCTGGGAGCGGCTCAGAAGCGCGGGGCCCCTGGCCGAGAATCAGAATCTGCATTTTGACAGGATCCCAGCGGCTCGTACACTCACTAGAGTGGGAGAAGTTGTAGCACCCACATGTCACCTCGCCAGAGAACGTGCACGGTTACACCAGGCGTGGAGCAGGGGGATCTGCAGGCCGTCGGGGGACAAGAAGCTCTGTTAGTCCCTGGACATAGAATTGTGTGGCGCACACTCTGCTTTACTCGTAATACTGTCGCGGTTTGTGTACTGACTGGAAAGTACGCGCTGTTTGTACACTGACTTCAGTTTCACCCTCTGAGTCTGTTCTCAGCCACATAAACTGCTTCAAACGGAGCAGCAGCTTGGAAACCCGCAGAAGCCCACCAGTTACCAGCTTTGGCCAGTTTATGAGGAAAAGACAAAGAAGAGGAACTTTTGCCGCAGTGGGAGGCCCCGGGGCGCAGCCAGCTTGGGGCTTACAGCCTCATGGGAACTGCGACTTCAGACAATGGGCCCAGCTCCGCCAAGCCTGGGTCGGGTGGCGGTGAGGACCCCGCGGAGGAGCCCACGTGGCCCCTCGCAGAGGAGCCACTTATTAAACGCAAGCTTGGGGAGGGCGGGCCACCTCGCAAAGCTGGGGACTCTGGACTGCCTGCCCCGGGTGGGCGAGAAGGCTCTGGTGTCCCAGGATGTGCTGAATGCCACCTCTGTCTGCCAACGCCGGCTCATTAGTTCCATTTTCTGAGCTGTCACACAAGCCACTCTCTGCCCGTCTGGGGCCTCATTACCCCCGTGGGGACGAGGGAAGCCAGAGGCGAGCTCCCCGCCTGGGCACACACTCAACGCGTCCATTCAGGAGAGAGGGGCTCGGGGGCCGGTGATGAAGAGGGCCCCACGCCAGGTGGCACTCTGCAATGAGGGGCTGCCCATCATACCCATTCATGGGGTCGAGAGCTGTGTTCCCGACAGGGAACCACACGCAGCCTGGCCAGCAGGGCATCACGACCTTGTGCTGGTCAATCTTGGACTCTTTTCTGATATAAGTCCTGACACTGGGAAATCAGTGCACCCCCTAAACACCCAGCACCCGGAGCTGCGGAGGCTCCACGCTGCCCTCGGCGAGTGCAGGGGTCTCTTCCCTCCAGACCCAGGGCCCTGCCACGGGGACCGAGCCCTCTGAGGTCGAGGGTCAGAGACGGGGCCTCTGATGGAAGACGGAGGCGGGGCATTGAAGGGGCCACAGGGGTCCCCCAAGGCCAGCAGTGCCCCATGGTCCCCAGGCTTGTTGAACAGCTAATGGGGAGAAGGGTCAGCACCCAGAGCTGGGTGCAGGGACCTGCCTAGAATGTGGGCAGAGCACCCACCTGCCCAGCCCCATCCCCCATGGGACCCACCCCCCCGTGAGACAGGGGCAGAGACCTCCACCAGGATGACATAAGGTGGACCTGTCCTTGGGGACACGTTTCTTACTGGATAAGGACTCCAGGACAGTGTCTGGAAGAAGAGTCCCCATCCACGTGAGCAAATCCTAATGTGGGTGGGGGAGTTGGGGGGCCTTGAACAAGGGCCCACCCAGGCCCCGCCCCCTCATCTAATATGCCCTGCTGGGGGAGGGGGACCCCCGAATTGAAGAGGCTCCCAGGGGATTCTGGCACACCTGCCCGGTGAGACCCATGGTCCCCACGCCCCGGCTGTCCTGCTGGTGGGCCCTGGTGGACTCTGGTCTTGCCAACCCATGAATGCAGGTGGGGGGCTGCCCCGTGCCCACTGGGAGGCTGAGAGCCGGGCCATGGGTGATGGGGCAGAAATAGGAGCCGGGGATCCTCCTGCCTCGGTCAGACTCACGCTCTGAGCAACCTGATTGTCTCTGTGCCCGTCTGGTCTTATTTTAACCTTCTGGGCTTTGGGCCTTCATGTTGTATCCCCGGCTTGTTTGTCAGGCTGGTGGTGCTGGGCCCCTTCCAGAAGGACCAGGAGGGGACAGCCCTGCAGAGCATTCAGCGGGAGGGAGCACAAATCTGCCACCCCAGCACCCTAGCCTCCACCAAGCAGCCCGTGGGGCATTCACGCCCCTCCCAGACCCAACCTGCAGAGGTGAATCTAACCCAGGCGTTCGTGGGGTCTTGCTGACGGGGCCCCACTTTCCCCTTAGCACACGCTGCCCACTGATCACACCTCGACAGACGCCCCCATCCTCAGAGCTGCCTGTCCTTAGAAATGACCTTGAGGAGGAATCGGCAAGGCCGGCACCTACGGGCTCCCCTGTCGCAGGGGCCCTTCCAGCTGGAGCCGCAGTGGGGACAGAGGGCCCCCAGAAAGATGATGAAACCTGGGGCTCACGTAGTGTCCGGACCTCACCCCTCTGCCCTCTGCCTGCCCCTTTCACTCTGAGCAGCCCCAGTCCCCACATGGCACCTCGGGGCCCCTCGGCCCTTCTGCCGCATGCTCCCTGCTTAAATGCAGCGCCGGCACTCCAGCGTGACTCGGCGGTTCCCTTGTCTGGCAGGCATTTAAAACACTCTGGAGTGTGTGTGACCTGGACGACCTTTAGTCTTGGCGCTCCTGGCGTGTTGCTGTCTGGACAGAGAGGGACCTGCAGCTGGGGCCAGGCTCTGACAGCACCTCCTGGGCTCCGGGGCTGCGCAGTCAGGTTGCCCCTGAGTCCTCAAGCTAAAAATAACGCTTGCTGAAATTCTGACAAACGCGATGGTGCTCTGCAAATTTGCTAAAAGCATTCCTGCCAATCCACGGATCCAGGCAGCAAAACAGCTGCTCGAAGCGTCTTCTCCTTCAGAAACATCAAACCGAGCAAGGTCACTCGGTGTCTTGCAAACAGGGCCAGGGTCCTGCACCCATGAACTCTGTCCCACATTGTTCCAGATGCCATGGAGGACCAACAGCCACCCCGGCCTCTTTCCCTCATCTCCCAAAGGGGCTGGAGGCTGGGCAGGCTGTGGATGGTGGTGATGTGGCATGGCTCCTGGCGAGGGGTGGAGGGGGTCTTGGTCTTGGCCTGGTCTGACCTGTCTGGCCCCTTCCTGGGCTCTCCTCCCAGTTCTGAGTGTTTGTCCCTGGGCCCCCCATCCCATTCTCCAGTCATTCTGGACTCACACCCATCCAGAATCGAGGTGACAGCTAAGTCTGACAACATATTCTGGCCAGAGGAGTGGAAGTGGAAGTGGTCGATATGCCTCTCAAGTATTGTCCAGAGAGCAGGCATACTTCCTTCTCACCTCTCTCTGGTTGGCTGGAATACAGATATGATAATTGGCACTTGGGCAGCCATCTTGGACTATGAGTTAGCAACCTAGTGTTGAGGATGACTGTGCAGCAGAATGAAAAAAGGATGGAGCCCCAATCTCAGCCCTGGAATGCCTACATTTACATGAGAAAATGAAACTTCCACCTGTTTGTCACCTTTTGTGTCTTTTCTTATCTTCCCTACAAACCTTTCCTAGGGCTCATAGAATGTTGCCTAGAAGGGTGACCGTGGGCATCTCTGCCTTGTTCCTGATCTCAAAGGGAATGTTTTTAAAAGTTCACTATTAAGATATGACATATGATACAAGCTTTAAAAAAATATATCCTTTTTATATACCCTGAAATAATTGCTTTTACATTAGAATTATTTCTTTCTTAAATGTTGGTAAAACTTGCCAGTAAAACCGTCTAGACCTGGTTTTCTGTGAAAGATTTTTATCTACTGATCCAATTTAATTAATGTTTATAGGGCTATTCAGGCTATTTCTTTTCTGTTTGCTTTTAAGTTAGAATTTTGTCCACTTCATCCCAGTTTTCAAACATATAGGCATAAAATTATTCGTAACATCCCCTCTGCAGTCACTGGAGCTTCTGTGGCTTGTCTGCTGCCCTCTCTCCTAACACTACTTATTTTTGTCTCTTCTTATATCTTGATCAGGATTACCAGGGGGTCGTCCATCTCACAGGCATCTGCAGACTCAGCTTTTGGCATTGTTGATCCCCCACTGCTCATTTGTTTTAAACTGGATATTTGCTCCCTGTCTCTGTGTTTCTTTTTCTTGCCATCTCTGCACAGACTCTACTGTCCTCACTCCCTCCCTGCCGACCCTTTCCCTTAACAAGTGTGGATGCTGAGCACCTGCATCTGGTGTCTGATGGGTTAGTGACTCACCTCCTGAACTCACCGTGGCCGGAAGTCAGCCTCACCCTGCTCTATGCACACTCATGTTCTATTTTAGTTTTGTCTTGGTCAACAGACAATGAATGTGATGTGTCAGATAGTCTCCTTTTTCAGGTTTGACTGTACACATTTGCCACATTTTTTTACTCTTAATCATGTTCTCTTTGCATTTTCCAAGCTTTTGTTTCTGCTGAATTAGTGGTAATTTCTTCAGCTCCACCTTCCAATCCACTAGCTTGCTCTTTAACCATATCTAACTGCAATGAATTGATCCACTGATTACCAAATCTTTAAGATTTTATTTATTTTTTAATCTATGGAGTTTTGTCTCCCTTTATTATATTTTTCATTTCCAGAAATTCTATTTGGTTTTTCAGTTTGGCTTGATCACTTTTTTTTTTTTTTTAAAGATTTTTTTATTTTTTCCTTTTTCTCCCCAAAGCCCCCCGGTACATAGTTGTATATTCTTCGTTGTGGGTCCTTCTAGTTGTGGTATGTGGGACGCCGCCTCAGCGTGGTTTGATGAGCAGTGTCATGTCCGCGCCCAGGATTTGAACCAACGAAACACTGGGCCACCTGCAGCGGAGCGCGCAAACTTAACCACTCAGCCAAGGGGCCAGCCCCAGCTTGATCACTTTTTTATGGTCACAAGCTCTTTATTCACAATAAATCTCCTTTTTATTTACCTAGCGTACCTGACCTATTGGATGCTCTGCCTTGAAATTCTGCAGTTGGGGTATCCGTGAGTCACCCTCTGCTGCCTGTGGTCTGTCTGGCTCATTGTGGTGTCCTGCTGCCTGTCTGTGTGGTTTTTTACTACAATTTCATGCATCTTGGACTTTTACTTATAGGGGCCCCTTGAGGTCAGGTTGAGATTGGGTCTCCCACAGTCACCACCCATCGGAAACTGCTTCAGTCAAATTCTGGGCTTTGGATCCCTCTGGCAGTGTGAATTTCGGTTGCCAACCCCATGAGGGTCTGCTTGTGGTCACAAACCTCGGGGGAGAGGCTTTCTCCTCCGCTCAGGGTCAAAATTTAAGACAGGCAGCCCCAGAGGGTGGCAGGGGTTGGGCGCTGTTCTGGTTCATCCCTGTGGAGAGGGCGTAGGGGTCTCCCACCAGGCTGCACGCCTCCAGTCGGTCCTGAGCTGTGTCCTCTTCCACCTGGGCCTCCAGGACAAGCTCAAGTCCAAGTCTGCAGTCAGCAAATGCCGCTTCCCCCACGAGGCACGGAGCTCTGCTCAGCTCCAGGCTCCTGCACACACTCCAGGTTCAGCCTCCAAGTGTTCATTCCTCACCTGCCAGCTTGCTCAAGTGTCTGAGAAAACACTGTTCATGTTTTATTCAGAGCTTTTGCTTCGAGTGGCAGTGATGGGCAGGGAACCAGGTCCCCGGAGCTGCCAGAAATAGAAGTTCTCTCTGTGTGTGTTTAACACCCCTGGTGCTAAAAGAGCCCCTGGGTGTGAGTGGGGGGAAGGCAAGGGGCTGCCTCTGCTGCCTGCAGATGACCTCTGCACCAGTGCCCAGGAGGCAGGTGAAATCAAGGATGATCCTGGGAGAAACGCTCTATCTATTGCCGCATGAGAAAATGAAGCCATCTGTCACATGGCAAGTGCATAGTGCAAAGCCAGCTTTGCTTCATAAAATGCACGTATTCTCATGGTCTCTTTATGTTTTTGTCATTGTTCCCACCTCACAGCATTTGGGTGGCCTGGTTCTGGGTCCCCAACAGGCTCCACTCCCACTGATGGGGACAGAAGCTCAGCTGGCCTCAGCCACTCTGTTTCTGAGACAGCCTCGTGAGTAATGAGAAGCCCTCATGTCATCAGCAGAGACAACCAGGCCAGAGGTCTGGCGTATCAGTGGAGGCGGGGGGGCCACCGTTTGCTGAGAGGTGACGGGGGTGAACAGAGGAGCTCCTGTGCCCTGCCCCCACCCCCAGTGGCCTGAGGTCCAGCAATCCAGAGAGGGCCTCCCAACCTGAGAGATTTGAAAAGCACAGTCAGCCCAGCAGGACACTCAATGATAAAAATAAACCATTTCTGCACACACAGGGCTTGCAGTGGACGGCACTTTCACACACATTATCGTCTTCATGCCTCATTGCCATTCTGCACAAGGATTTACATCCTGCTTGCTTCACAGACTCCCATGGGCCCCACTCCCAGGTGCGCCGGCCAGGTCGGGGCCGTGTCCCCGAGGAGGGCAAGCCCAGCGGAGAGCGCCCTGTCCTCCTAGTGCGTTGAAGTCTATGGAGGATGCTCGTTGGCTGGAATTGGACCCAAAGAGGCCGCGTGTGTCCAGCTGGCTACTCATCTGCCCAGTCCAGGTTCTCAGTGTCCTGTGTGTCCAAAGTCACTGTGTCTAGGCTGGTGCAGGCTGTGGGCTATCATGCTATAATTTTCGGACAACTTTCTGCTGCCCCCAGTGCAGTGTGGCTGGGTTCAGGGGGAGGGGGAGATCCCCAGGCTGGCTGGCCCGGGAGGGGATGTAGGGAGTAGGGACTCTTGAGTTCGCCCTGGCACTGGCCTCCCAATGTTCCCTTGACCTGGCCTCTGGCCCTTTTCCTGTGTGAAATCCACTCCTGGCCCTGGCCCAGTGCTGCCTCTTGACCTTGGTGCTCAGGGGCATCAGCCAGGGCCCAGACTTGGGCAGAGGGTCCTCCCACTTTCCCCCAGCTCCCCTCCCCTGAAGGCTGACAGCAGCTGAGGGGTCCTGACACTGCTGCCCAGAGCCTCCCTCTCCAGCCATTGGCCTGGTCCTGGGTCCAGCACCTGGCCAGGGCTCAGATCTGCCCCTCCTGGCAGTCACCTGCCCTCCAGGGACACAGCAGCAGCAGCCCCTCCTCCCGGCTGTGTGAGAACAAGGAGCCCGCACACTCAGAGGGGCCAGCACCGAGCAGGGCCTTCCCTCGGTGTGGGAAACCCAGGCATGTGCAGTGGGTGCGTCCACACCCCTCCTGTAAGTCCCAACACCCCAGGTCCGTACGGACCCCGCCCAACTCTCACTTCACATGGTTCTCTTGGGTTGACCCTGCCTCCTCCACTCCAGGGGTGGGCAGTGCCCAGCCTGGCCACTCAGTGCACTCAGCCCCCGGCCCCACCACTGCGATTGGCTCAGGATGAACATGTGACTCAATCTGGGCCAACGGGCATCTTCCCTGGGACGTCAGCTGGAACTGGGAGGAAAGAGGTGGTCTCTGCTGGGATTGCCCACCTGGGGGCCGTGACTCTGGGGCTGGCCGGGGGGACCAGAAAGTGGGGCCTACGGGAAGTCACAGAGCCAAGGGGAGAAGCAGGGAGGCGACCCCCTGGGCTGGAGGCACAGTTATCCTGGGGAGGGTAGCCCCCCGGGTGGGCTTAGCTGGTTAGAGCAGGCCCCCCCTCAGGTGTGAGTGGTGGGGGTCTCATGCTCCTGCCTTGGCTGGTCAGGGCGGTGGTATGGAGACGGTGCCTCCAGATTTGGGGCACATACCACACATTAGTGAACACGGATCTGTACAGTGTGTAAACTCTCAAGCATTCAGCCTTCAGCAACTGTTCTCTCTGGCAGAAGCAAGCGCCAGATTTTTTCAAATCACATAACTAATGCATATTTATTATGGAAAAGTGAGAAAACATAGGCAGGCAAAAACAAAATAATATGAAACCATCCACCATTCCAAAGTAACAGTAGCTGGAAGTTTGCTCTATCCTTTTCTAGACATTTTCCTCTGCAAAAATTACACCTATCTGTGGGTGTCTACATATTTACAGAAATGGGTTCCTGCTCCAAATTCTGTTTTACAATCCCACTTTTTTCATTTAATGTGTCATGAACGTTTTTCTATGACAAGTATACAATAGAGGCATCATTTTTAATGGCTGCGTGGTATTTCCTCATGGAAATCAACAATAATTTAAATAAATAATCCATTGCCATTGGGTGTTTAAGTTTTGCGGCTTTCCTTTGGTTTTGCTTTGAACATCTTGTATGTACCTGGCTCTCTTTGTACATTTATCCAATTCGTTCTCTGGAGCAAATTACGGAACAGCAACGGCTGCAGTGAAGGTAGATGTGTGTCCAGCAATCACAGCACATGTCGCCCAAATAACTTCCCAAAAGCGGGTGGGGATGGCGGCTCACGGGCTCCTAGGTCCTGGTTCTGCTTTCTCATGCTGTGAAGACTCCACCAGTCTCGTGGATGAAATACGGTTTGCTGTTAGAATTTGAAATTCTCAGATTACTAAATGTTTTTCCTATACTTGCTGGCTGCGTGTATTGGTCTTCTTGTGGACATTCCCCCACTTTTAATTAGGGGTATTTCTTGGTTTGAGTCCCTCAGAACTAAGTCCTGACTCAAGGATTTGCTTGCAAGTAGTTTATCTGGGATGTGATCTCAGCACCCACCCAGGGACCGAGGACACGAGATGGAAAGAGAAGGCAGCCAGTGCGGGGGTCTCATAAGCCACTTGCCACTGTCCCACTGGGATAGGACACCCCTGCCAAGAGTAGAAAGCTGAGCAAAGACCCCCAGCTCCACCAGGCACTGTCGAGGGTGCTGGGGGCGTAGGAGCGGAGGCATCATTCCTCAGGATTTGGGGCCAGCAGAGTGCAGGCCAGGAAAAGAAGTGCAGGGGATGCTGGTGGCCAGTGAGCAGGACAGCCGACAAGGTCAGCCCGGTACTGTCTTCCTCTTGGTCATTTGAAAGCTCTCCTCAATGTTCGAAGTGTGGACTGCATCATAATATTATGTGTCGAAAAGGCTGGAACTCCTGCCCCCAAAGCCATTTGCCACTCTATTTTGCTCAAGGGACATTCTTTGTCATGCAAACAATTTTAGTTTCTTGTTTAATTCTTCATCCTTACAGTTTCTGCCTTCACGACACGCGCAGACGACTTCTTCCCTCTGAGAGAACATAAACATTGTGCTCATCTATTCCTCATATTGCAGCCATTTTGTTTTAAAAATAAGTCTTTTATCCATCTGGAACTTGGCTCTTGATCCCTCACGGGTATGTTGGTGAGAAGGCGGGGAGGGAGGCACGGAGGGCTGCGAGGCAGGGGTCATTTTGGACCCCAAACGGCCCGATTTTGATATTGTACCTGCATCAGAAAATGGGGGTAAATCTAGATGAAGATGAGTAAAATAAGAAGAGCCGTCCCGTTTGCAAATGACAACAGCAAACATCTACACTGCACTCACCTTCTTACGCAGCTGGTCCTCCCTCCCTGGCCACGTGCCTGGACCCGGGGCGGGGGTGGCCTGCAGGCTTGGGGGAGGCCAAGGCCCAGGCCTGCCCTCTCCTGTGCGCTGAGGAAGGCCCTGGTGCAGCTGAGCTGCCTGCTCGGTCCCAGCCCTTTCTGGGCACGGCCCGGGCGGCGATGGGTGCAGAGATGCCCAAAGCCGGCGCGGCAGGAACTGCTCCCCAGACAGCGGGGCTGCGCTCGCTCTGCTGCAAAAACGACTTTAACTCCAGGCGTGGGGGCTTTCTCTACACGGGGCAGAAAGTCAGTACTTCAGGCTCTGTGGGCCATGAGGTCTCTCGAAGTTTCTCACTTATAGGTTTGCAGCACAAAAGCAGCCACAGACGGTACAGAAATGAATGAGGTGGTGAGTGCCAGGAAAACTTGATGGACACTCAGCTTGAATGCCGTACAGTTCCCATGTGATAATATTCCTGAGTTGGCATGTGTGAGGCTCTCATCACGTCTCCTGTTCGAGCTTCGTCCCCACTTTCCACTCCTCCTTTTCCCGGGACAGAGCTCCCTGTGGCCTGGGGAACCCTGAGGTCGTCTCCAAAGGCAGAGCAGCAGACAGGTTGACACGTTCCGAGATGCTTGAAGGAGACTTCGGGGGATGTGTCCCCCTTTCTCCCTCCTCACTGCACCCAAGTGTATCACAGAGGAGCCTTCGGGGCCCTTGGGGCTGACCTCGGGGTGGCCGCCATGCAGGGCTGCGTCCCCTCTGCACAGACTGTGTGTCTCAAGGGTCAGCCACCCTGGGAAGCTGAGATAAAGGGTGGTATGGATTCTGCGCATCAGCTCCCATGTGCTCTTCCAGAACAAGCCTCCCCTCCCCCCGAGAGTTCATATTACGAGCTGACAGCCCGCCGGCTGGTGCGCCCTGGGATGCCACACCTGTGTGCGAGAAACACCATAAGCGTTTGCATGGCTTGATGCTGTGGAAGCCACGGGCCTTCCTGCTGGTTTACATGTTTGGTGAAGGAGGCTTAGCCGCGTGCAGATTCCCCCCGGGCTGGGGGTCAGCAGATGGATGGGGCGGGGCCCAGACAGCACCTGGCCGTGCTGTGCATAGGTGAGAACAGGCGTCCCCAGGACGGGGTAGAAGCAGAAGCCCACGTCCATTTGGGTCATCACAGACCCGTGGTGCCGGCACAGGAGATGGCAGACCCCATGGGGTGTGTCTGTTTTTGCTTTTATTGCCTGAGCCTCTGGTGTCACACCCGAGAAATCCTCTCCAAACCCAATGTCGTGAAGCTTGTGTGCTATGTTTCTGCTAAGAGTTTTATTGTTTTGGGCCTTACATTTAGGTTCTTGATCCATTTGGAGTTCATTTTTGTATCTGGTGTGAGGTAAGGGTTCAACCTCCTTCTTTTGATGTAGCTTTCCAGTTTCCCCAGCACCCCTTGTTGAAGGGACCGTCCTTTCCCCACTGAATGGTCCTGGCGCCCTCGTGGAAGGTCATCTGACCATATGGAAGGTCGTCTGTACCTGGGCTCTCCGTTCTGCTCCGCTTGTCCGTGTGTCTGTCCTTACACCAGGAGCGCCCTGTTTTGATCCCTGTGGATTTGTGGTAAGTGTTGAAATCAGGAAGCATTAGCCCCCCACCAGACCCGCCCTCTAACTGTGCCCCGAAAAAGTTGCGTTATTGCCACATGAGGATGCCCGCACTCTCCCCAGCCCCCACCCCAGCCCCCGGAGCACAGGGAGCAGGAAGAGAGAGATGGAGCCCCTCCCTCCTGTCAGGAGCCAGGTGGGTGGAGTGGTCCAGGTCTCCTGTGTCCTTCCAGCGACTGTGAGGCTGTGCAAACCTGGCACGTGGCCTCGTCTATAGAGGACAGGGCCGTTCACGTTGGTCCCCACGTCTCTCCTGGTCCCGATGCTCTCTGTTTCCCGGTGGACTAGCACTGTCTGCGTCATCTCTTACGCTGCTTTCTCACTTCTAACCCCAGGAGCCGAGTCGTGCAGACAAGCGGCTGGTCTCGGTTACCTGCCTCATTGCCCCGTCCTCCTGTCCCCTCTTCCCAGGACATGTGCTCTGTGGCCCTGGGTGCCTGCCAGCCCTCCAATGTTTCCTTTGCACACACGTGTCTCCATGAGCCACGGATGAGCGGCCTTCTGTCTGTGCGGTGGTCATGTGTGAATGTCACATCCCATCAGCATTGTGTTTTGGTCATCGGTCCTGACTGAACCTGCAGATTTCAGGCAATTCTCTGGCTTCTGGGTGACGTTCCATGGGCCGTCTGCCACGTGTAGGTCGTCACTCTCCCGTCCATCAGACATTTATCATTTATCAGGCACCAACCGGGTGCAGGGAAGGGAGCAGCAGACCAAGTAGATAGAGTTCCCGCCTGAGTAGGACTTCAGGGGCCAGAGAGACAAGAAGCAAGCAGACAGGTCATTGGTGGAAAGCATGCGGAGAAAGATGGAGCCGGCTGAGAAGACAGGTGATGTCAGGTGGCGTAGGGGCTACGTTATATGTGAGGGCCCGGGAAGAGCTCCCCATGAGGTCACACTTGAGCAGACAGCTGAAGCAAGATGGAGCCAGCCTGGCAGATGAGCAGGGACTGCAGGCACTGGGCAACAGGAGCACAGCGGGTGGGGGCTGAGGTCAGAGGGGGCGGCAGGTCCTGTGGGGCTAGGCTCTCCTGAGAGGTGGGACCCCAGGGAAGGGGCACCTCCAGCTGATGTATCTGGGCTGGGGGGACACAAGCGCAGGGTAGGGAGACCAGGGCAGACCAGGGGGCGACTGGCCTTGGACAGGTGTGGCAGCAGGCATGGCAGCAGGCGTGGCGGCAGTGGGGAGAGCTCCAGACTTGTTATTGAAGTTGGACGCAATGTTTGATTTATCTGCTATTAGGTTGTCTCCAAGGCCCAGCTATTGCCAATGGTGCTGCTGCGGACACGTCCTCGTCCCATCTCTGGGAAAGGTTCCCAGTGCAGAACTGCTGACATCCAACGTGCAGCCCAGTGCATCCTCGGCCCCACAAGCCCCGCCCACCTGCTTCCTCCAGGCTGCTGGCCGGGCTGGAGGCCAAGTCTCCGGTGAGCTTTGAGCACTGCATGGAGGCTGTCCTTGGCTGACCTTGCTGGACGCACCTTGCCACCTCCCCCACCTCCAGCCCTTTGGTACTCACAGTGAGGCTTCTGAGCAGCAGCACCAGCATCTCCTGGAGCTGGGTGGAAATGCTGCGTCCAGGCCACGCGGACCCACTGAACCACATCGGCACAGTGCCCAGGAGACCCACGCATTACCTTTGGGAAACCTCGCTCCACATCGCCGTTTTCCCAACGCTAAGAATCACCTGCATTGTTGACAAGCACCCAGGTAATGTGACACAGGTGGGTGAGGACCCTACCTGGATAAGCAGGTGCAGCCTCTGGGCTCTTGTTAACACCCCCTCCCCTTGCCCACCACCCTGGCAGCCTCAGTCTCTTCATCCATGGAAGGAGGTGGTTATGGGAACACGCTAACTGCAAAGCACTGGACAGTGTAGCCCCTTCCCACTGCCTGAGCGCCGGGGTTGGCACACGGCACTCCCCAAGGCCCGCAGGAGCTGCCCACACATGCCACTCGGCCACCCAGGCACCTGGGCCATGTCAGCGGCTGCTCCCCGCTCAGAGCTCGTCCCCTGGCTGTCCATGGCAGCAGGGGCCCACGCACAGCACCCCATGGGTCAGCCCCAGTGGTCAGAACGCTGCTGCCCAGGCGCAGTGTGGGAACAGAGCCCCGGGTGTGCTGCCCACAAAAACAGACAGGATGCCGGCAGAGCCGGGCGTGTGGGAGCCGGAGCCCGGCCGCTTCCCAGCGCCGCCCACCAGGATGCCAGGAGGCCAGGGGCCCAAAGAATGTCTGGGAAATTTCGATAGCAGCCGGGGGTGAGAGTTTCCAGCCAGCCCGGGGTGAGGCAAGCCTCAAGGAAAACAGCACAACAGATAAGGCGGCGAGCTCGCCTTCCGGGCCCTGCTGCTGACTTTGGCACAGTCGGCACCCGGCCCCAGACGCACAGGGACCTGGCACTGGGGGCAGGTGGCGACTCAGGGCTGGAGGGAACTCGAAACTTGTATGTCCAGATCCAAAGCACAGGGAGGACATGGAGTCCGGTGAGGGCTGGACTCTGACCCTGGGGGGCACTCCTGGCCATCTGCTCCCGCCGCATCACGTCACTGACCCTTATCTGGCAGTAAAGGGTTTGCTGACAGGCGGGCTGAGCAGCCAGTGGACAGGAACCCAGAGGCTCATGTGGGCCCAGGGGGCCCCGGGGTGGGTCTTGAGCTGAGCACAACCCCCACGGGCTCCAAGGGACCTTCCTTGGCTTTTCCTGTGGTTATATTTCTACCTGGTCGCAGCCACCCTTGCACCTAGCACAAAAACCCAGCAGCACAAGGGAGAGAGCCCAGGTCCCTGCCCGGCCCTGCCCACCCCTCTGGCCAGTGCCTGCTCCTGTGCAGCCGAGGCTCAGACAGGGGCCGTGTAGAGCCCTCACGGCCAAGGGTGCCCTGTCTGTTTTCCTCCTGGTTTTGGTTTTCTCAGCTATCTTTGCACCCTCTCCCCTTGCGTTGCCGTGGGCTCTGGGGCGAGGATCACAGGCCATCATGCGGATTCCAGCGTGGCTACCCGCACCCCCCTTCCCCGCCCCTCCCTGGGCCCCTCTACCGTCCTCGCGGCTGGATCCACTTCTTTCTCCTGCCTCATGCCCTCGGGTTTGGGGGCGCATCCTGTGAGGTTTCACCCAGGTCACAGGTGCATTGACTGCAAAGAGTCCCGCTAAACCACACAAAGGAAGGCGAGCCCCCTCCCCACGAGGAGGCCACTAGGCCAGGTCCCAGCTCCAGCTCCAGGTGCAGGCCCTGGCGTCCTGCAGGCCTGAGGAGGGGTCAGGATGGAGCAACTCAGGCCCAGCGTGAATGACTGGCCACAGAAACAATGGAGAACCAGGCTTTGCCGAGAGAGGAGTGTGGACCAGGCCCCAGGGTACAAGCCACAGGCCTGGCCAGGAGCTTTGGGACAGCCCAGCTGGACAGTCAGAGGAGGGGCTTGTCCGGTCCATCTGGGCCCCCAACATTTCTGCTTCATCATCTCGTGGCCACAAGCAAAGTGGGCACAGTGGGGTTGGGGGACAGCACCATTTTAGCCATCCACTTCCGCTGGGGGAGTCCGAGACTGCCCAGGGCTGCAGCAGTCACAGCCTCTGTTTGCGGAACCTGGGGTTCCTGTGGGTCGATTGCATTCACCCAATTGTGGGGTGGGGGCCCATTACCCAAAAGAAGAAAATGGTATTTGACCTCTGACCGAGACCGTGGCCTGGGGCTTCTGCCTCTTGGAACAGGACCTGCGGCCCTGCTCACAGCTGGCCTGGAGATGAGGGGGCCACAGGCTGGGAGGGGAGGCTCCCTCCTCACTCCCCAGGCTGCCATCAGAGTTCAGCTCAGCGACAGCAAGGGACCTGGAGGTAGGTGTGCAAGGAGCGGGCCCCAGCCTTACACCCACGTCATTCTGGGCGCGGGCTTCACCCCCGGCCTTGGTTTGGGGACGAGCCTCTGCTTTCCCATCTTGAGGGGTGCACAGCACTCCCACCGTCATCAGTTGGAACCCCCACTGTCCACCGAGGGGGCTTCTCGTCACTCAGCTGTGTTTTCTTCCTTCTCTGCAATTGCATGAGCCAAGCCGGGGCCAACCCGGGTGGAAGGCTCCAGGAAGCGGCCAACACAACATTCCTGGCCTCAGGAAGCCCCTGGGCTGAGTCCAGGGTCCCGCGACGTGGCGGAAGGCGCACACTGCCGAGGAGCCCTCCCTGCCCGCGGCACACCGATGCTCGCCCAGCCTCCCCTCCGGCGCTGCCCTGTGCGACATCCCACTCTGGGACCACTTCTGCATCTGTCCAGATGCTTCTGACTGCAAACCCAGGTCCATTCTCCAGGGGTGTCTCCCGCCAGCTCAGAGAGCAAGTCGGCACCACTGCCTGGTGCGACCGAGACACGGACAGGACTCTGATCTGGGCCCAGCTGAGCCAGGAGCCCAGATGAGCCGCCGCTGTCCCTGTCACACCGAGTCTGCTTCTTTTTGTGACAGCATTCACTCTGTGGAGACCAGAGGTGGCCCCCACACCAGCAAGCTTCAGGGACAGAAGCCGCCTGTTACCCCGTGAGGTTCCGACGGCTCAGCTCAGGCCACAGGAGCACCTGTGACCCAATCTCTGACTGGAGACTGGACAAGCCTGCCTCACACACCCCTGTCTGGGGCCGGCAGAGTGGTCAGCTCCAGCCAAACCGTGTGGTCTGAGAATGGGGGTCCCCAGTCACACACTAAGCAGGCAAAAGACATGAGGCCACCCCAGGTTTTCATCGCTGCCTCCTTCACAGAGTGAAATCAGGAAATAGCTGTGTGTCTGACCACGGGTGCCAGGTTAATAGACTTGGGGACATGCACCCCACCAGCTAAGATGTGGGGGCACGTGGTCACACGGACAGATGTGTGAATTAGCAGGGTGCCAAAGGACATGAGCAGTTGGTCCCAGACATGTCTGAAATGCCACCCGATAAAGCCAGTCCCACGGCAATTTTATCTGAGTGGTTGGAATACCAGCGGGTTTTATTGTCTTCTTGTTGCCCGTCTGTACTTTCTCAAGTTCCTGAAAGGAACACACGTGGATTTTGTAATAAAGAAGGCAAGCATCACTGTTAATAACATGTGGAGGGTACCCCAGCCCCCCGCCAGCTGTCACAGGAGCCGTGGGAACCAGGTGCGCTCCTGTCGGACGTCCTCGCTTGGCTCTCAGCCCGTAATCCCCGGGCTGCAGTGGACAAGCCTGGCACTGCTTGCCTGCTAACTGGTCATCCTTCCAGACAGACTGGAGGTGGGGCCTCCAGCCCAGCCCAGGGGTCTTTACAAAGGCTCTCATCTCTGCTAGTGGAAGGCCCACGGCCTCACGCCTGGGCCATCCCTTGGCCATGTGGCTCCCCAGCTCCCCGGCTCACCTGGCCGGGCCCATCTGGCCCACCTGAACCTGAGGGCAGGTTCCCCACGAGTGGCCCTCGCAGTCACCCACCAGCCACAGAGATGTGTCGGCAGGGCCCCAACAGCAAGAGCTCCAGTTGTCTGTCACCAGAAATGCACCCAACTGCACACATGGCCTCCACCCGGGGCCCGACAGTTCAAGGGGTGTTGTCACCCCCAAACCAAGCTGGCCTCGGCTCCTGCTCAAAGCCCCTGCCCGAGATTTCTTCAGAAGCTCCTTGCTGCCCCCGCCTGCCAGCCGTTAGCCAACCTTTTAGAAAATAAAAACTCAGAATCCAAGTATTGATCTCAAGGGGTGCTTTGTTTCCTAATGAATAATTCACTGTAAAGCAGATCCACGGCTTACATTAAGGTTTGAATTCCTCTGGTCAAACATCCATCAAGCAAATGGATAGAAATACTTAATTTGACAGAGAACATGTGCTGTCACTGGCAACCTGCTCAGACCACTTCTGTCCAGGCTGCTCGCCGGTCTCCCGCACCGAGCGGGTTTTGGGGGAAGAGGTGTCTCCCTGGGGAGCTGTGAGCCTGAGCCACAGGTGCGGTTTGTGAGGGGCTGTGGGTGCACAAGTCCAAGTCTGAAGGGACTCCTGGAACTTCTGACCTGGTGGCCTCGTGGAGGGTGACGGCTGGGGATCTGCTGACTTGCAGATGACGGGCTGAGCTCACACAGCCGACCAACAAAAATGCAAAGAAAAAGGTGCATTTGCCTCCGAGGTCTCAAATGAGTGTGCCACTGCCATTCTGCAGGAGACACAGCCCCAGAGTCAGAGACCCCCGCGTGGGGGACGCTGAGATCTGCTTCATAGCTTCTGCAGGTGGCGGCTCACAGCCCAGCTTCACGGATCATAAGCAGACACTTGACGAGCTTTCACGGACTGAAACTACTGTGGAACCAGCGCCCAGATCCAGACACAGAACATCACTGCCCCCACCCCAGCCCATGACCGCGCCTCCAACCTCTGCCTGCATAGACGTCCTCGCCCCCGGGAGCCTCATAGAGATGGTCATGCTGTGTGTGTTCGGCTGCGTCTACACAATCATACGGCCAGGTTCGCCCCATCCGGGCTCCACAGCTGCATTTACCGAATTTGGAAACCTTCCCCCAAGTCTCCAAATCGAGGTCAGGGGTTACTTGGCAAGAGCAGGCTGGGCTCCACAAACAGGACGCCGGTTCTGGAGGATCCCAGAGGGCTCCTCGGGGCTCATTCAGTGAGTACCAGCCTTGGGGCTCAGCAGGTTGGGGTGCTGTGAGGTAGACAGTGGCTGGGGAGGCTGAGGGCACCCCGATCCTGCCCCTCACCCCAGCCACCTCCTCTACCCCCTCCCCTCCCCTCTGCTCTCTGCTTTTCTTTTCTTCCTGCCTCTTGGCACCATCCTGGCTCCACCACCCATCTGCCACCACGAGGATGCTCCAGGTGCAACTGAGAGAAGACTCTCCTCAAACGGCTGCCCGGCCACGGCATTCACTCAGAACGGTCAGAATTGGAGGTCCGGGTGTGCCATGGGCTCCAGGCATGGCTGATCTGGGGGCTGCCCAGGACGGTGGAGGGGGGTGGGCCGCTTCATCCCTCTGCCAAGCTGGCTCCCCATTTCGGGGGCCATTGGCAGTAAGTGGGGCTTTGTGCTTGTTGGACCACCAGAGCCAAACCCTAAAGCCAGGTCGCCCCACTGACTGGCTTAGACCAGCCGGTCACTTCTGCAGGGAGTCAGGAAACAGCCTGAAGGGCTGAGAGGTGTGGAAGAAGACTCGAGGGCTCTCCGCCGGCCGCGGGAGAGGCACAGTGTGACTGACAGTGGGCCAGCCAGGCCCCTGGAACCCGGCCCCGCTGCATGCCCGGCCGTGGGTGAACCGCCAGGCCTGCCAGCCCCACTCTTCCTTTCTACATAATGGAAATAAAAAGAGTCAATAATGTATGCAATTCCACTAGATCAGATCTGCCCCTGCCTGCTGGAATCTTCCAGGAGCCTCGTCCATCCAGAGTTCAACCGGAACCTCCTGCGTGGCCCAGGCACCCGACATGCCCGTTTCCTGCCCCCTCCCCCTTGTCCCCTTGTCCTCCCCGCTTCGGCCCCCTCAGCCCGGCCTCTGGTCACATCCAGAAACTGTGCACCTGCTGCTCCTAACAGAACATCCTCCTCCCAGACCCCTGAGAGGCTCCTCGCCGGGGCTCTGCTCCACGGGCTCCTGCCTGGCCCGTCTCTGCCCTCTGCCTGTATTCGTTTCCTCTGCTCCCCACAATTGCCTCCTTGGCTTCCTGTTTATCACCAGTCTTCCCCCAGAACAGGAGTTCAGACCCCCCCTTCAGAGGACGGCAGGCGCGCAGGACCAGGGTGGGTCCTGGTGCTGGCAGCACGAGTGGTCGGTCTGACTGACGGGCAGAACCAGGTCTCCGAGGAGGGGCCGGCCCCGGGCTCTGCTGGCTCCACGTCCCCAGGTGTGAGTTCTCCGGCCTGCTGCTCAGCCTTGACCCTCTGCAGCCTGTTTGCACAGCTGGAGAACAGAAGGGTGCACTGTGCCCACTGGGGAGAGGAGCCGAGGCCGAGGAGAGCTGAGGGTTCTGGCCCCGCCCTGCAGAGGGGGCCACCCCAGATGTAGACCCACGTGTCCACAGCGAGGTGGCTCCAGGGTGGAGGCTGAACAGGGAAGGGCAGGGGCCGGCCCAGGCGGCTCAGGGGACAGGGGATGGGGCATCGGCTCTGGCATGTACCACTCTGTCCTCAGCCCCGGCCGGGCAGGGGAGCCTGTCTTCAGGGGACAATGCGGAGCATTGGGTGGGCTCTGCTGTGTCTCGGCCACTGGAGCCGTCACACCTCCTGCACCTGCGGATGCAGCAGCTGAAAGCATGCCCTCCCTGAAGGTGGCATCAGGACAAACAGCTCCCAAAGCTTAGTGTCCTGCGGGCCAGATGGACGGTGGTAACGGACGACACAGAAGGCGTTTTGCTCTTGCTGTTAAGAGTTCTCCCCCTTGGGGGGAGGGAGGTCACACTTAGGATGACCAACGCGTCCCAGCATGTCCAGCCCTTTCCTGGTTTCAGCCGTGGGTCTCCCACCTCCAGCAGTGCCTGGTCCCCGAGGCCGCTGCCGCCGGGCGGCACCTGCCCCACCATCTCCTTGAGCTCATTGTCACACAAGCCGTCTGCAGAAAACAGAGTGGCAGCCGCAGGAGCAGCCTTCACAGCTGTACAGACAGGGGTTCCCTTTGGCCCGGGTCCCTAGGCACCTATCCATCCTCGTGGTCCACACAGGGAGGCTGCTTCCTGCCGAGAGGCGCCCTCGGCTAACTCGACCTTGTCCCACCCATGTCCGGGCCCAGGGGGTGTTGCAGGGCCCTGGGCTCCAGGCTGAGGGTTTAGGGGCTGTGACAGTGCCCGGAGTCAGGGCTGGGGACAAAGTGTCTTTCCGGGGGGAGCCCGTGACAGGTCCACCCTTGTGAGTCCCAGGTCAGGCTGCGGGTGTGCCACCGGCCCCTCTCCCAGTGCCCCAGGTGCCCCACCGAGGTCCTGCCCACCAGCTGTGGACACAGAGAGGACCGGCCAGGAGACGCCCAGGCCCGGGGGAGGAGGAAAGGTTTCTAGCTTAAACCTGGACTTGGAAGAATGTGCTGAGGACTGTGGCCCCTGTGACAGGCAATGGGGTGCCCACCAGCCACAGGGAGCTGGCGTGCGTGGAGCCAGCCCCAGGAGTGCCGTCTACAGGGCCTGACCGAGTCACAAACATCAAGAACCCTGTGCAGCCTCTCGGCTTCTGCGTGCTGCTCTGCTCTGTTTAAAAACTGTTCTTTTAAATACAAGAGTCACCCGGTAGATGAGACCGCCTTCCTGGAGGCAGACTTGACCGAATTTCAGAGCCTGCAGCGCTCTCACACTTTGACCCACAAGTTCCAGTTTTGGGAATCTGCTCTAAGGAAGCACTGAGCACCAAGACCCATTTACACAACGGAGGGGCCTAACAGCCGTGCTCAGAGAGTCAGGGAACTCTGCTGCCCCGGGGTCCCACGGATCCGTGGGTGCCACCGCCCCAGCCCCCTGGTGAGTTTTCCCACACCGATGAGACCAAGCGCGGACGGCTGCTCTCCCAGACACCACGGCACCGGGAGCCCGGGCAGGACTGAGGTCTCTCTGCCAGCTGCGGGAGGGGAAGCCGGGCGCCCTCGGGGCCTCAGCCCTGCACCCCGGGCACATGCCGGTTTCTTGGAGTCAGCGTGGGCGGTGGCCCCTCACAGTCCAGCGCCGGCCCAGCAGTGCCAGGAGGCTGGAGGTGGGGCGCCCCTCTGCTGGGCTGCGGCACATCAGACTAGAAAATATTATACTATTACCAACACCAAACATGTCAGCTGCCAATGAGATCACCTGTGACTCTTACTTTTTTCTTCATACCTGTCTGCATTTTCTAGATTTCCTACAATAAACATGTATGATTCTCTAATTAAAAAAACCCAAGATGGTAGACTTCCACTTCTAGCCAAGGTGGAGTGACAGGGACTGGATTTACTTTCTCGCCTGAAACAACCAAAAGCCAGACCAAACATCTGAAACCAGGCCAAACATTTTCAAGGTGCCGAACATCAAGCAACAAAGAGCTGCGAAGGCGGAGGGATGGGAAACAGACGAGGTGAGCTGGGGGCGCCCCAGCTGGCTGCCTGGACAGAGTTTCCAGGCCACAGAGCAGGGAGGGGCCCCCGGTGGAGGCTGGGGGTCATCCTGAGTTGGGGAAGCCAAGAATCTGGGGAGACCAAGGCAGCCTCAGTGTGTAGGACAGAACCTGAGAAGAGACAGCTCTCCCAGAGAACCACAGGGAGACGCAGTTTCCCGGGTGTGCACCAGAGGACGGCTCAGCAAACCGAATTTGTAGTTAAAAGCCTTCCCACAGAGGCAGCTCCAGGCCTAGCTGGCTTCACTGGGGAGTTCTATCAGACGCTAAGGAAGAGCTACCAGCAATTCCTCGTAAACTCTTTCACAAACTGAAAGGAAAGGAATTACTCCGAAGTCATTCTATGAGACCAGCATTATCCTGATATAAAAACTCAGACAAGGTACTACAAGGAGAAAAGGAAAAGATACGGGCAAACGTATCTCATGAGCATAGACGAATAATTCTAAACAAAACCTTCTTAAATTGAATCTAGAAATACATAACAAAGATAATACATCCCAACCAAGTGGAGCTTAGCCCGAGAATTCTGGTTTGATTTAACATTGAAAATTCAATCAGCGTAATTCACCATATTAATAAGCTGAGGGGAAAACAATGTGATTATCTCAACAGACACAGCAAAAGCACTTGACAAAATCCAACATCCATTCTGATAAAAGCTCTCAGCCAACTAGAAATAGACGGGAACTTCCTCCCCCGATAAAGGGCGTTTACAAACCCTCGGCTGATGTCATGCTTAATGGCGAGACTGAACGTCCTCTAAGATCAGGGACAAGGAAGGATGTCTGCTCTCCCCGCTTCCACAGTGTTCTAGCCGGGCAGTTAGGAGAGAAAACAGAAAACGAAAGGCGTCATGATTGGAAAGGATGCAGACGACAAGCTCATCTGTGCAGAAAACCTAATGGAGGCTGGAAAAACCCTACTAGAGCCAACGAGTGAGATTAACAAGGCTACAGGGTCAAGATCAACACACAAAACTCAGCTGTATTTCCACACGCTGGCAACGAGCAATCGGAAACCGAAATGAAAAGAACAATACCATTTATAATCGAGTGACAAAAATGAAAAATTTAAGGATAAATCTGACGAAAGATGTGAAAGATGTGTACACATGAAACAACAAAATTTGCTGAGAAAAAATAAAGAGAACCGAATGAAATGGAAGCTATTCTGCTTCACGGGTTGGAAGACTCAACATTCTTAAGGGACCAGTTCTCCCCAGATTAATCTATGGAGTCAACGAATCTCAATCAAATCAAATCAAATGGCTCTTTTTTTTTTTGGTAGGATTTGACAAATTTATTCTAAAATCTTTAAGGAAATGCAAAAGACCTACAGGAGCCAGAACGACTTTGAAAGAGAACAAAATTGGAGGGCGTACAGTATCTGAGTTCAAGATTTTATAAAGATGGTAACTAAGATAAGGTGTTTACATAATAAAGTCCAGGAATAGACCCACACTCATATGGACAACTGATTTTTGAGAAAAATGCAAAGGCAGTTCAGGGAAGAAAGTCAGTTCTTTTTTTTTCTTTTTAAACATTGACCCTTCAGGCAACCCCCCCTTTTTTTCAAAGATTAGCACCTGAACTAACATTTGTTGCCAATCTTGTTTTTTTTTTTTTTTCCTTCTTCTCCGCAGTGCCCCCCAGTACATAGTTGTATATTCTAGTTGTAGGTCCTTCTGGCTTTTCTATGTGGGACGCCACCTCAGCATGGCTTGACGAGCGATGCTAGGTCCACACCCAGGATCTGAACCAGCCAAACCCTGGGCTGCTGAAGTGGAGCACACAAACTTAACCACTTGGCCACAGGGCCAGCCCCAAGGAGAGTCTTTTTAACAAATGCTATAGGAACAATTGGCTAGCCATATGGGGAGAAAGTGAACATTTATCTATACCCTGTACCATATACAAAAATTATCTCGAAATGGATCATAGATCTAAATGTAAAACCTAAAACTGTAAAACTTCTAGAAGAAACATATGAGAAACTTTTTTAACTTTGAGTTAAGCAAAGACTTTTTAGATTCAAGATGAAAACGATGGTCCATACAGAACAAACTGATAAACTAGATTTCATCAAAATTTAAAATGTCTGATCTCGAAAAGACATTAAGAGAATGAAAAGACCAGCCACAAACTAGGAGAAAATAATTGCAAACTATATTTCTGATAAGACTCGTATCTAGAATATATAAAGAACTCTTAAAATGCAATAAAATAAGAAAATGAATAACCTCTTTTAAAAATGGGCAACAAATTTGAACAATTAACCAAAGAAGATATACGGATAGTAATTTAGAACATGTGAAAATTCTCAACGTCATTGGTTATCAGGGAAATTAAAACCACAATGAGATACCACTATCCACCTACTAGAATGGCTGAAAACAAAAGGACTGACGGTATCAAGTGTTGATGAGGATGTGGAGCGATCCATACACTGTTGATGGGACTGTGAAACAGCACAACCACGTCTGAAAACAGTTGGACAGTTTCTTAAAATGTTAAACATTTATCTCCCATATGATCCAGCCATTTTATTCCCCCAAGGGAAATGAAAGCATACACCCACACAAAGGCTGGTACTCAAATGTCCACAGCAGTTTTATTTGTGATAGCCAGAAACAAGAAGCACCACCACTGTCCATCAGCCAGGGTGTGGATAAACTGACTGTGGTACGTCCATACGACGGACTCCTGCTCAGTAATAAACGGACATGGAACATTGGTACACAGAGCAATGCCGATGAATCTCAAAACAATCGTGCTGAGTGACAGAACGATTCCACTCACATGAGATTGTAGAAAATGCAAACTAATCCACAACGACAGGAAGCAGACCAGCGGTTGCCTGGAGATGGGGGCAGCGCAGAGGGCAGGAGGGAGGGGTCACGAGGAGACTGGGGGCGATGGGTACATTCATTATCTGGATTGTGGTGATGGTTTCATAGGTGTATATACATGCCAAAATTTGTCAAATTGTGTACTTTACATATGTGCAGTTTATTGTATGTCAATTTTAGTTCTATAAAGCTGTTTTTAAAGCTCTGAAAGATGATATCAGTAAAATGACAGAATAAGGACATCTGAAAAGCTTCTTGGTCATAAAAGCAACGAGAACACTGGCCAAAAGGGTCAGAATCAACTTTTTCAGACCTCTGGAAATTAACCAAAGACTTGCAGTGAGGAATGTTTACTCAAGAAAAATGGCTGAATCTTGGTAAGATCCATGAGCTTTGTGGCATTTTTTTTTTAAAGATTTTATTTTTTTCCTTTTTCTCCCCAAAGTCCCCCAGTACATAGTTGTATATTCTTCGTTGTGGGTCCTTCTAGTTGTGGCATGTGGGACACTGCCTCAGCGTGGTTTGATGAGCAGCGCCATGTCCACGCCCAGGATTCCAACCAACAAAACACTGGGCCGCCTGCAGCGGAGCACGCGAACTTAACCACTCGGCCATGGGGCCAGCCCCAGCTTTGTTTTTTGTTTTTTTTAACTTGCCCTTCAACCATCTGCCCATCCTGTCTCCTTAGTAGCCTTGAAAACCAGCAGCCTGGCAGCCTCTGGAGGGGATGGAATGGAAGTGGAGCCCCTCAAAGTTCCATCCCAGAGAAGCATCATATCTGATCTGTCTAGTGGTCCCTGGAAGACCCCAGTTGTGAGGCTGTCTTCATCTGACTTGACTTGGAGCTTGCCCAGCAGAAACAGCCATTTCCCCGAGGGTGTTTGTCTTTAAAAAAATCGGAGTCAACTGCTCAACATCACAGCTGCCTGGGGCAGTGGATAACAGTTGGGGCAAAAAATAGACTAACAAACAAGCTCAAAAGGCAAAGTTGGGGAATGAGAAGTTCACGGGGAGAATTGACAAGTTCCTGCATGTTCCTAGGAACCCAGAATGCCCAGGGCTGCACAAACGCTCAGTAAGAGCCTGAGCTCTGACCTCTGGCTCATCTTTAGGCAGGAAGTGAAGGCTGAGGCAGAGTTGTCAAGGTGCACCCCCCCCACACACACACAAAGCCCCTCAGCAATGACTGGGAAACTCACTGGCTCCAGAATTTAAGGAAATCTCTGTTCAATCATTAGCTGACCATTATGCTGGCTAAAGAGATACTTCACTGGCCACATATGACAAAGAATACAATCTTTACAGAATTGGAAGATCACTAAACAAATAATAACAGTATAACAACAAACAGTAACAACATCAAACCTTGGGAAGGGAAGAGAATCTGATTTCCAGAGTTACCACATTATATTATTTACGGTGTCCAATTTTAAAAAAAACCTGGGATATGCAAAGAAACAAGAAAGTATGTCCCATATGCAGGAAAGAAGCAATCACTAGGAACTGTCCCTGGGGCAGTCCACACATTAAACTAACTAGACAAAGACTTTAAATCAACTATTTTAAATATGTTCAAAGAGGTAAAGGAAACCATGTATAAGGAACAAAAATACAGTGTGATAACAATGTATCGCCACATAGAGAATATCAACAAAGAGACAGAAATTATGAAAAGAACCAAATAGAAATTCTGGAGTCGAAAAGTATAATAACTGAAATGAAAGCTTCTCTAGGGGTTCACTAGCAGATCTGAGCCAGCAGAAGAAGGAATCAGAGAGCTTGAAGACAGGTCGGCCTGTCCTGTCTGAGGAACAGGAAAAACCAGAGTGAGGAAACATGAGCAGAGACCTGTGGAACACACCACATGCACGTGATGGAGTCCCAGAAACAGCAGAGAGAGAGCAAAGGGTGGAGAGAACATCTGAAAAAATAATGGCCAAAAACTTCCCAAATTTGATGAAAAACATTAATCCACACAGTCTAGAAGCTGAACAAACTCCGAGTGGATAAATTCAGAGATCCACACCTAGACACATCATAATCAAACTGTCAAAAATCAAAGACAAGGAGAGATTTTAAAAAGCAGTGAGAGAGGAGTGACTCGTCACGTACAAGGTATCCAGGGTAAGATTAGAAGCTGGTTTCTCATCAGAAACCATGGAGGCCAGAAAGCAGCGGGATGCCATATTCAACCATCGAAAGAAAGATTGTCAGCCAAGAATAATATATGCAGTGAAACTGTTCTTCAAAACAAAAGAGAAACTAAGACAAATACAATAAATAATGAAATAAAACAATAAAAATATAAATAGTACATAAGACTTTAACAAAATAGAAAAAAAATAAAGAAAATATGAGAGAATCCATCACAAGCAAACTTGCCCTACAAGACATTAAAAGGAGGCCTTTAGGCTGAAACAGAACGACACTACTTCTTGAATTGACATGAAGAAGCAAAGAACATTGAGAAAGGTCACTACAGAGGGAAACAGAAAGAGAGTATAAATGGGTTTTCACATTTGTAGCCTGAAACAGTTAAACATCGAGTTACCATCTGACCCAGCGATTCCACTCCTAGGTACACACCCAAGAGAATGAAAACATACATCCACGCAAAACCTCGTACACAAATGTTTGTTGCAGCATGATTCACAATAGCCAAAATGTCATTAGTTACAACCCAAATGTCCACCAGCAGATGAGTGGATAAACAAAATGTGGTCCATCCATGCAATGGAATATTACCCAGCCGTGAAAAGGAATGTACTGACACATGCTACAGTATGGATCAGCCTCAAAAACTTTATGCTACATGAAAGCAGCCACACACAAGATCACATAGTGCATAATTCTATTCATGGGAACTTTCCAGAACAGGGAAATCTGTAGAAAGTGGATTAGTGGTTGCAGGGGCTGGAGCAAGAGGAGAATGGGGAGGGGTTGCTAATGGGTACCAGGTTCCCAAAGCCTCCTGGCCGCCAGGCTCCTCGCTGTGGCGTCGTTGACCATGTGGAGACCGCAGGCCCTCGGGAACCTCGTAGACGGTGGACCATGGGCCCTGGAGAGGCCTCAGTGGGGTCCAGCCCTCACAGATTAGGGAAACTGAGGCTGGAGGAGGAGGGATGCCCCCAAACACTCTTTTAGGGGCAGGTCCACCCCGCTTGAACTCCTATCTGCCCCCGCAGCCACCCCCGCAGGGAGGCTGAGCAACACCCGGTGGGGGCTGGCCCAGTGGCAGCAGGAGGGGCTAGTGGCCCCCAGAAACTGAGAAGACAAGCAGGTGACCCAGGAGCCTGGGGAGGTCGGGACAAGGTCAGACCCCACCCTGGGTCACTGCGTCCTTGCTCCACCACCAGCCCGCTGGCCTGTGGAGGCACCGCTGAGGCTGTGAGGGACTGTCCACCACTGCCCAGAAGGGACACCTCTTGCGGCACACGGCTCGTGCCCCGGGGGAGTGTGGGGTGGAGGAGAGCCAGGCGTCAGCCCAGCCAGGTTTGTGGAACACACGTGGCTTTGGCATCTGGACAGCAAGGCAGCCATGTGGGAACCGCCTGGGGGCCTGGCCTGGCGGGACTGCGGGCTCTGCAGGAGCAGGACAAGCTGCGGACTCTGCGCAAGGTGTTTGGACACAGGTGGCCCCACAGCTGCCCTGGCCTGGCCTCTGTAGCCTGGGGAGGCGGGCAGTGGGCAGACTGGTGTTCATTGCGGGGACATGGGCTGGGCAGGGCAGCTGACCCTCAGCCACCCAATGGGGCTGAGAGATGGCTTCAGCCACTGCGGTTAGGCAGCCCACCGTAGGCACAAGAAGACAGGGGACGTCAGTCAGGGAGGGTGCTGTCTCCAGACCCCTGAGGGATGAGGGCCTGGGCAGCTGGCTCCTTTACAGAAGGCAGCGGAACAGACCAGCGCTCATTTCCCCACAAGAAAGTGACGGACACCTCAGCCGGCTGACAAGCACACGGCGATTGCGGTGGCTGCTTCTAGACCTTTCATTCTGGAAACGTCCCTCACAGCCTCAGCGGTGCCTCCACAGGCCAGCGGGCTGGTGGTGGAGCAAGGACGCAGTGACCCAGGGTGGGGTCTGACCTTGTCCCGACCTCCCCAGGCCCCAAGTGCACAGGGGAGGCCCAGGCAAATCCAGCCTGCAGGGTGAGTGCAGGGAAGGAGTGAGGTGACCCCCAAAACACAGGGGCCCTGAATCACATGAGGCAGCCTGATGTGGGCCCCGGGAGATGGGGGCGCTCCTGCAGGTCCTGTCCCTGGGCTGGGGCCATCGGAGCCTGCTGAATGGGGGAGGGGGGGTAGGGCAGGGGCGCTGCTCAGGCACAGGGTCACGCCCTCCCCAGGCCTTAGCCGCATGGTCAGGAGTGGGCACACACCTGCAGCCCCATCGGTGGGGGCCGTGGAGGAGCAGGGCTCTTGCCAGCACCCCGAGCTCTGCGTCTCTCTCAGAAGTGCCTGTAGCAGTGAGGTGCCAGGATGCGCGGCCTTTCTGGCATGTCAGGAGATGCCCACCAGAGAGGTCAGGCCCGGCTGCCCAGCCAGAGCCAGGACTTCTGCAGCACTGGCCTGCCCTTTGTGCCCAGCTTCCAGCACCTCAGCCCCTCCCCTGCAGACCCCGGGGAGGCCCTGGGTCCTGGGGCACCAGGCAGAGTATAGCAGGAGGGAGGCGCCCCCACAGCTGACCGAGGCTGGCAGATCCACTGCTGCAATTCCCTGATGCGCCCAGACCCGGGCAGGGAGTGAAGGAAGCTGGTGAGTTCTGGGTGAGTCTCCCCACAGCCCCCCGGATGCACCTGCTGAGCCAGGGGCCGACCAGGCAGCACAACTCGCAGGGGCCCGGGTCTCCCCTATGGGGTTTGCCTGGTTGCTGTTAAACTGCCTGCCACCAGCTCACCCAGGGTTCGCTCAGGGCCCACCCCACCGCCCCCTTTCTCCCAGCTGGGCTGCAGGTCCATCGTGTCCTCGGAGAGCAGATGGCCCCAGGGCCCCCGCACCAGCCCCGGGATTCCTGGGCAGTGGAGGACGCAGCCCAGGGAGGGGACGCTGTAGCACAGGGAGGCAAAGTGCAGAGTGACAGCTCCCTTCGCCTCCTCCTGTAGCAGCGCGTGTCCGCGGCTCGCCAGCAAAGCTGAAACGCAGACTAAAAATACAAGGTGCATCTCCCGGAGGCGCCCGCGCCGAGCCTGCAATGACGCCCTGCACAGCGAGCTCCTTTCTGGGTGACGAAGGACACAGAGCGGAAAGGGGCCCTGGGGGCTCCTGGCCAACGAGACGGAACTAACCCCATCTGATGCTGAGGCTGAGACCCGAGCTGCTTCTGCATCACCCCTGCCCCACAGGGCCCACAGTCCGGCCTCCCCCAGGGGCACAGCTCGAGGCCTTTCCCTCCCCTGCCCCTTGGCCGAGGGGCCGCCAACCTGACTGCACGTGAGCATCACCTGGTTGACGTCTGGATTTCTGTTCCTCCCCAGTCCCAGGGACTCAGGACCTCCAGGCCAGGGCCGCCTGTGAGCAGCTGGGCTGGGACCTTGGACAGACTCCAAAGGCTCTGTTCCTTCCTCCATGAGTGTGGGACTCAGCCCACAGGTGCCCAGAGGCCAGGAGCCGGAGGGAGACGGGCTGATGCCCAGCACCCCCGCCCCAGGCAGGGCAGCCCCTCGCTCACTCCCTCCCCTGCCTGCAGGTCCCCTCAGTGATGCTCACCCCAGCAACTCAGAGAGTGTGCAGAGCACCTCACAGTTTGCAGAACCTACGAACGAGTTTGCCCCTCACTCACCCCTCCCCATCTCGGTGTGGCGGGCAGAGTGGACACTGCCACTTGGGTCCACACATGAGGAGACGAAGGTCCCAGGCCAGCTGGGCCAGCAGGGGTGGAGTTAGGACCCTCTCCTGGACTCTGACTCCACAGCTTGCCTCAACCTGCAAAGGGCTGTGACCTCAGCAGATAGACCTGGAGCCGAGCGGGCGGGCTCGTCAGACCCCCTGGTCTCTATGCAGAACGGAAACATCTCACTCCAAGAAGCAGCAGCACCTGCGTGGCCGAGCCTCCACTTATCTCTGCAGCAGGGCTGAGGTTTGAAAGAAAAACTCTGAGGTTTCTATGGAATGTCCTATGTGAGACCTGATGGGGCCCAGGCCAGGACCCTCCTGCTGCCTGCAGGACATCGTCCTCCTCTGGGAGGCCACCAGCATGCCTCCCTGTAAGGTGGGGCCAGGGACGAGGCTGCAGTCCTATCTCTGAGGGGCAAAGCCCCCTCCCCCTCAGCAGGGCCTGACAGAGGCAGGATCCCCTCTAACGAGCAGGAGCCTGAGGAAGAGGCCGCGGCCTCCGGGCAGGGGGAGCTCTGTCCCCACCGCACCTGCAGGCCCCCCAGTGCTCCATGTGGCCTCGTCCCCACCTGCTCTCAGGCCTGGCCGTGGGGTTAGGCCCTCGGCGCCCAGACAGTAGCCCGGGGTCTGCAGCCACTGTTCGCAGGGCCTCTGCTGTGCAGAGCTGTCCCCCCAGTGCCAGCTGCCAAGCGCAGGGCCCCATCACCCGGGTGGCCTCCAGCTGTCCCGGGTGTGGCCGCCAGCAGCTCCTTGTTTTCCTTCCCCTCCTGGGAGACGGGCTGTTCCCGCTGCTTCCGGAAAGTGTGTTTGTTACTTGGCTCCTGGAAACACCATCTGATTAAACAAACTCTTCCCCAGCCTGCCAGTCAGAGGTTGCAGGCACCGGGGCCCTCCGCGAGGTGGGAGGGAGAGGCCACTGCGGCTCTGTCCTCCGGGCTGGGACCTGGTTCTACACGAGGAGATGGAAGAACCTGGTAAATCCTCTCAGAGCAAATGGACACCGTGGGACCCAGAGTTCAAGAAGAGAGCCCCATTCTGCACACACGCACTACACACATACACACGTGCATGATGCATGTTTGTACACACACATGCGCGTAGACACACAGGCAGACGTGTAGGCTCCAGTCTCAGCACCTGGTGCATTTGTAGAAATACGGCTAACACCTAATAATTGAACAGAAATGTAAGTCGTTAATAAAGTGTCATAAACAGAAGTCAAATGGGAATTCTGTTCACAGCGTGCAAGCGTGCAGGATACACCGACACAGTGTCTCCTCTGTCTCTGATCTGCCCTGAGGACAATGGCCCCAACATCCCTTCTCCTCCCCTGAGATGACCTGAGCCCTCCTACCCCACAGCCCTCAGCCTTGGGGACACTGGCCAAGACCAGGGCCACTGCACTCAGGTAGGTGGGGCCCCTTGGGAGGGACCTAGGTCTCCCTGCGTATGGTTAGTTTGATGCCGGCCAGCCGAGGCTCCTGTGGAAAGTGCCTCTGGATCTCCAAGACTCTGAGTCATTGCAGACGAGGTCGGGGGGGGTTTGGGGACAGCGGGGGTGGGGAGTCTCGACCCAGCCCCAGGGTCCTCCCGAGGCATCACTGTGGACACAGTCCTGTGCAGGGACCCCACTGACGACACACTTCCTTACAGGACATGGCCAGCATGCTCACTCCTCTTGTGGGGGCACCTTGTTTCACTGCACCCACCAACCACGGAGGCCAACAGTTAGGGGTCTGCAACCCCACCGGTGCCTGCCTGCAGGAGCACCTGACAAGCTTACTGGGGGATGGGCAGCTGTGGGAGGGTGGGACAGAGAGGGCCAGGACAGGTGGGGGGTGGGACGGGGGACAGAACAGGTGTGGGACTTGGAGGCAGGAAGGCAGGGCATGCAGAATCTGCGTGGGTTCCGGGCCCTCCAGGCAGGGCTGGGATCCAGGGGAACGTTGTTGAGTCCTAGGAAAGGCACTGGAGAGGGCAGTTGTGGAGGGAGGAGGGAGCAGACAGGGGATGAGTGAGGCCAGGATGAAGTCCTAGGGACAATGGGAGGACAGGGGACCTAAAGCCTGCATGTGCCATTGAAGTCCTGAACAGGCTGGGCTAGCAGGTGGGCTTGGGGGAGAGGGGAGGAGACGGGAGGGCTGGCCACGGGCAGGGCACTGCGGCCTGACAGGAGCCCTCAGGTGCAGGGGCCTCTGGGCCACAATTGGGGCTAGGGCTCAGGACAGGGAGCAAGTGGGCGGGGCGCTCAGAGGCTGGCCTGCAGGGACAGCAGGCTCTGGGGAGGGGGCGAGGCTGGCCTCCACCGCGTGGGGCCAGAGGCCTGCGTCCACAGAGGGCGAGGCCCACGCTGCAGCCGGGGCCACACAGTCGTGCGGGGGCAGGACTGGGAGCCGCCAGCTGGGCTCTGGCGGCCCAAAGCAGGCCCCCTGGCCTGTGTGCCAGGCAGACCCCACACTCGGCGTGCCAGCCCCTGCGAGCTGGTCATCTACTTCTGCCCCACGGATCGTCCCAGATGCTGCAGCTTCGAACGGCCAGCAGGCCGGCCCCTCAGGTTCTGGCTCAGGGCCGGGCTGCCACGCCAGGACTGCATGCTCTGGGGGTCACCTGGGGCTGGAGGGTCCATTCCCAGAACGGCTGCTAGCAGGAGGCCTCAGTCCCTCGCCACGTGCCACCCAGGCTCCCGCGTTGTGCCCGGAGCGGCGAGGTCACTCAGCACCTAGGCTTGGAGACGGCATTCGCTGATGGCTGCTGGGCGCTACCGGCCACACAGACCACCGTGCCACGTGGGAGGGGGCCACACCAGGAGAGGGCGACAGGGGCCAACACAGAGGGCAGCTCCTGTGAGCCATGACCTGGGCCTCTACTGTGAGGATAAGGAGACCTGACCTCCCTGGGCCTCAGTGTCCCCATCTGTCACACAGGGCGAGAATGGCACTGACTTTTAGGGGTCGGGAGGATTCCCCGAGTCACGTACAGACAACACTTGGCCCGGAGCCTGGCGCCCATGTACCATCGCTCTCTTTAATACCCCTCGGCTGCGGTAGAGACGGCTGTGGACATCACCCCGAGCGCAGGTCACCCTTCAGCCAGTGAGTGGTGGCCTCTGGGACTGGGGGCCCAGGGAGTGGAGCTCCCGAACGGCAGCGGAAATACCCGTGGAGCTCGTGGAATGTGGCGCACCCCGGGCCGAGATGGGCTCGCATTTTTCTAGGTGAACAGAGTGGAAACAAAACCGCAATATTATGACAAGGCTAAGTCCGTGCCACAGCCCTTGACAGACGACAGGCCTGTTCACTCTCTAAACAAACGCCCTGTGCTCCGAGCAGCTGCCTCTCGGCTCACGGCCCTTGAGCCGATGGAGGCGAAAGGCAGCGGCACCCGGAGGCCATTTGTCCAGCAAAGAGAGGAGCCACATGCATGGATTGGGGGCCCCCAGCCACAGTGCTACCCCAACAATGCTCTAGAGAGACCCCCACTTTCTCTGGGTGGGGGTGGGGGGAGGGGATAAGGGGCGTGGTTTCCTCAGTGTTGGGGGTCCCTGTGTTTTCGGGGCTGCTGTGTGGCCTGAGGACTCCCGAGACGTCGGTGGTCAGCTCTCCTGGACAGGACACAGGAGGTGGGGTCCCAGGACTCACCTGGCACAGCTGTGGTGGGTTCCCTTGGTCACCTGCCCTGGTCTCAGGCCCCCACCCCAGCTGGCCCCAGACGAGAGTGTACATGGCACCTTTCCTGCCCGCCAGCCCCACCTGCGATCAGACGCTTGGATATCAGGGGCTCTAGGTCTCTCCCAAATCACCGTGAGATCACTTGGCCATGACAAGCCGCCCCTTTGTGGCAGCCAGGGCCCCGGAGCCCCTGCACCATCCTGGGAACCCAGCTCGCTGCGGCTCAGTCAATATTCTTCTCCTTGGTAGAAAGGGCAGGACGAGGCGAGAACTGGGTACCCTGCTGTCTGCCCCCCAGCATCGCTGACAGCAGAGCAGGGAGCTCCTAGTTGGGCACACTGGGTTTCAGGGGGACGAAGGGGGGGGGAGGGCAGCGAGAGCTAACGTGGTCCCGAGTTCCTCACACCAAGACACAGAAGCAACAACAAAATGCCACATGACTAGAACAACCTCCGTGGATCTGCCACTGTCCCCGTGTGGGGGCACGGAGGAGGCTGGAGGGGGCAGGCCTGCTGGTCATCTGCCCCCGGCTGCTCCTGACAGCAGGGATGCGTCAGTTTCCTGAGGCCTCGCAAGGATCAGGTCACCAGACTCCTCCACAGGGTTCTCCCAGGCGTTAAGGTTTCGGGTTTATCGGTTCTATTGTTTCGCTGTTTGCCACGTCAGCCACTTCTTTTATCTTTCCTCACACATCCCTCCCGCTTCCTTGGGCTTCCGACCTTATCTTATTTTTCTTCTCTATGGTCTGGAACTGAGTGCTTAGTTCATGCATTTTTTATTCGCTCTTGTGTCTAATGAAAACATTTAAGATGGTAAGTTTTCCTCTGAGCATTTCTTGGCCACCTTCTAGAGGCGTCCCCGGGAAGTGTCTTCTGTGCTAAGTCTTTTCTAGACCACCTGCAGGTGGTGGTGCTCCCTCTAGGACCCCAGAGTCCCTTTGGAGAGCTCTTGTCTCATTGCCAACTGCCTCGCCGGCCCCCGAGCGACTGAGCGCCAATTTCTGGCTCCGCTGCGCACATCGGGGCGGTTGTCGTTCGTTCAGGGGTGTTTATGAGGATCCACTGCGCACAGGTCGCTGCTGCAGGAATTTCTCACGGCTCGGTGTTCCCGCCTGACTTGCTGATGGCGCCCTCTCCTGACCTCACGGTGGACAGAGCGACTTCTCTGTCTCTGTTCCTTGGTCTTCTCGGTGGGGACGGAACGCAGGCGTGTCAGTCACATGGGCTGGGTTATGCCGCGGCAACACCACCAAAGTGTCAGCGGCTTCAACAACCTCGGTCAGTGTCTGGCTCGCACGAGTCCACTGGGAGTCGGCCGGAGCTCTGGTCCACGTGGCCCTCACACCGGGTCAGGCTGATGGACAGCCCACCATCTGCAGTGTTCCCATCACCAGGCCAGCAGTGCATCGTGTGCTGATTCTGGAGGCTTCTCCCAAAGTGGCACATGTCATGCACACTCACTTTTGTGGCCAGACCAAGTCTGTGCTTGGGCAGAGCAGAGGGTGCAGTCCCAGCAGGAGCCGGGGGAGGACTCGGATCTGATTGCAGCAGGGTGGGGTATAGACAGGCTCTCTCCACCACAGCGCCACCGACGGGGCCAGACCACCTCTGCCGCAGGGACTGCCCGTGCATGGGAGGTCTTGAGCAGTATCCCTGGCCTCACCCATGAGACGTCAGGAGCAGCCCTCCCCCAGCAGGTTGGGACAATCAGAAGTGTCTCCAGACAGCACCAAATGCCCCTGTTGAGGTTCAGATGTTAAATGCACGCGCCCCAGCTTCCCTCGGAGCCCAGAATCCCCGCCTGAGAGTCGTTCACTGGGCACCTGTGCTCTCCAGATGGGCGGCCCCCTCTGTGGGTCCAGGGCACACGCAGATCCGGCAGTTTCTTTAACCGCCTCCTGAGACAAGGTCAGACCTCCTCCTGAGCAGACGCCTTGCATTTGTAGAGCTCTTTTAACTTTTCCAACACATTTGATAATCAAGATGGAGGAAAGTACACAGGACAGCAGGGGGGCGGGCGCCCTACCCACGAACCCCAAGCACTAGCTGTTGCCTCTGGATATTCTCACAGGTTTTGAGGTCCCATCGTGCTGGAGGGAGACTGTGATTGATTAATAATGTCTGTCCTGGTAGCAGAGGGGGCACCTGTGCTAGGTGTTCACTGTCTTTGCACTAGAGCTGGAAATTCCGCATATGAAGCAGGTTTTGTCATACCATGACATGGAGACAGCAGCAGGCTCCAGAGGCCAGGTAGGAGGGGAGGGACCGGTCTGGTTAGGGACCATGTGGGAAAGACCCATGTCAGGGCCTGCCACCCCAGAGAGGGGGTGGTGGTCCTGGCACAGTGAGCTGCTGCTTCTACAATGTTGGGACCAGGACGTCAGCCCAACAACAGGACATTGAAGGCCAGTGCCAGGGTCCCGCTGGAACTAGTGTGGCTGATGCAGGCATGGGGAGAGCAGAGGCCCCGCAGATCCCCGGGACTCCACCCCAGGAGGTCAGGGTGGGCACTGAGGGCTGGACAGGACAGCCACTCAGGGCGAAGGAGCCAGGCAGAAGCCCGCCTCCAGACTCCAGGGCGGGATCCCCTCCCTCTGGGGTGGGTGGGGGCAGGGCAGGAGAGTGCGGGCCAGGCTCGGGAGACCACTGGCTCACGGTCGGGCACCACCCGCTCTCCCCTACCAGTGAGCTGAAGCTCGTGGACACTGTGTGGAAACATTCCCAGCGAGCTGCAGGAAAATCACGTTTTACAAACTGCACCCTTGGTACCTCTGGGCTTCCCTGGGAGAGGCAACGGAAGGTTACAGGTCAGCTCACTCACGAGCAGGGGTGGACACTCCTCAATAAACCCCAGCGACCAAAACACAGCGTGGCCAAGGAACCCTCGAGCCAAGCACGTGACCCCAGGAATGCAAAGCCATGCAGCACGTGGAAAATTAATCACACCACTCGCCCCCCAGCAGGAAAAATAATAACAAAATACATGACTTGCTCAGCGGGAGCCAAGAAAGAATTCAATAACTTCCAACATCTCTTCTTGATAAAAATGCTCAAGAATTAGAAACGATGGGTTCTGTTCCCATTCTGATAGATTACATGCTTAAAAGCAAGCACCTAGCTTGTAACTTTAGAGGATGTTTGAGTTTGCCCCTAAAAGCACGCACACACATGCAGCACACCACAGGAACATAAACATGCACATAGGTGCCAGCTGCCGTGCATGCACACACACATGTGTACACTCATAAATGCATGCACACATGCATGTGTGCTCATACTGACACACACACACGCCCATGGCTGTATGTCCCCAGGAATGCAGGTCAGCATCAAGGGGCACAACCCTCGACAGGCCAGCAGTCTCTGAGTGCAGGAGCAGAGAGGGTGGAGCTGTGTGGCCACCTTGGGTCCTCTGATTCCCTCGGGGCCGCCATCAGCCTAGCCCCCAGGAGGCTGCCTTTCCAGGGTGCCGTCTTCCCTCCCTCCCTCATTCTCCTTCATTTAACCCCAGGAACACTCTCTCTGGTCATCCCTGTTTAGGGTTTAGGATGCACAGCACCCCCAAGCACTCCAGAATTCCCACTGGGCCTGGGGACGGGGTGACTGGGGAGGGGGTGTTTGGGGTGCCCAGCTGTCCTGAGTGGCTGTCATTCCTCTGCTGGCCATAGGCCTGGCCAAGGGCCATGACTCAGTTGGGCCAACGGGACCTGAGCTCAGACGCATGAAGGGCCCCGGCCATATAAAGGGACATGGGTTGATGACAGCCCCCTCCCCACTGCTGGTGTCTGGAGGTGACCGGGCCCACTGCTGAGGGATGCAGCCCCCAGATGTAGTGGGTGGAGCTCAGGGGGCTCTGCTCAGTGTCCCCAGACCCAGCAGTGGGGTCTGTGGGGGAGATGGGTCCCAGGGAGGCATTGAGGGGACAGGGAACTGCTCCACTCTCATGGTTCCCTTCTTCCTGGGAGTTCAGGGGGTGAGGATAACCAGGGCACCCTGTCACTTCAGTTCCCCCAGCCCTGCAACCACTGGGCACCCTGTCTCTGTGGACCTGCCCAGTGTGGACTTTCCCCATCAGCAGCGTGTCCAGCACGTGGCAGTAAAGAGTAATGGCTGCGATCATCCACTCACGGGGCCTTGTATTCAAGCTTCACTTCCTAGGTCCAGCTGTGCATGTCCATATGCGTGGACAGACAGGATGCAGGCCGGGTACATACGCGTGGACAGACAAGGACGCACGCGGGGCACGTACACATGAATAAATGGAGACGAAGGAGCCTTGCTCTCCATGGCAGAGGCTCTCCTTGCCTGCCCAGACTCCCTTGAATCTGGGGAGGGCACATACCCCACTCCTGGCCAATGAGATCTAAGTGGACACGGCTGGGTGGGCCTCTGAGGAAAGCCATTAAAAGGAAGCAGAGCAGGCTTCCCTGTCCCTCTTGCTGTCCACCCTCTTCCCCTCCTCTATTTCCTGCTTGGAACATGGATCTGATGGCTCAGGCACTGGCAGCTGTTTTAGCATGAGCATGAGTAAAGGATAGCGGGGCCTAGGCTGCTGATGGCCTTCTGGAGACTTGGACTGCCTGCTGGCAGACTCTCATGGTGACTGTCACATCCCCACCCCATTTTAAAGATAATCAGATGCCATGACTTGGGTTTTCTGTTATAAGCAGCTTGTGGTAGAAGCCTAAAAATCCAGCAGATGACCAATGCACCCTGCTTCTCCTCTTGGTCCAGCTAGACAGCAACCCCAGCCTGATCTGCAGTAATCCTGCACCAGCCCCACTGCACCCTCCCGTGTGCTGCCCAGCCCAATGCCTCCAGAGCCCGTCCACGAGACGCAGAGCCAGGAGGGGCCGCCTGCCCGCCACCTCAGGTGGAGATCTGAGCCTCTGCCAGCAGTCTGCGGTTGGCATGTGAGTCCAGCTGGCAAGGAGCCGACACCCTCCTTGCCCACACTCACTGTCTCCCTGCCGTCCCACATGGGCTCCCCCTCCCTCCCCGAGTGTCTCGCAGCTTCTGAAGGCGTCCCCTCCCCCAGAGAGCGCAGGTGGGCCCCAGGCAGGCCCGGGCTGAGCTTGCAGGGGACCCCTGTGCCTGCCCCACCAGACTGAGCCTCCCAGGTGTGGCGTGGGGCAGCCATAGATTAGGCCAGAAATGGTTGGCTGAATGAATCAGATGGAGCTGGAGGTGCGTCCTGCCAGGTGACAGGCCAGAGGACGAGGGGCACGTGAGCCTGTGGGGTCAGGGCTTGGGTCTGCCAGGCCAGGTGCGGTGAGACCCCAGGGCACCTGCAGAGGCAGAGGGAAGGCTACCTGCTCGTCCCTGCAGGAGCCGGGCAGCCAGAGTGCTGACCTGTGCTGGATTCTCTAATTAAACATGGTTACATAATTAGAATCCGCGCCCCGACCTGGGAGAGATGCTGTGGTGGGAATAGTTACTGCTGAGCTGGAAGCCCAGACGCAGAGGCAGGGAGAAGGATGCCGGCTGTCGGCCGGGGCGTGGGAGGAGGCAACGCGGGGTTCACGCCCGGGGCACCCCGAGCCCTGTGCTGTGGCTCCCATGTGCTGACTTGAACTGAGGGCGGAGGTCAAGTGCGTAAGTGGGGGTCAGGGGGCAGCTGGAAGCCGCATTCCCGAGGACGTCAGCGGGAGAAGCCAGACAGCCCTAGCGCCTGGTGGCTGCTCAGCCTCAAATCAGCCTTGGAGGAGGCTCTCCCGCTCTGGGCCTCGGTTTCCCCCTCTAAAGCCTGGCTCCCAAGGCCTCTTCTTTAGGCAGGAGGGACCACAGGGACAAGGAGGGACGAGGGTCCAGCCCCGCCAGGAGGCCCCGTGGGGACTGCACGGCCCCAGTGCCACTGTGGCCCCAGAAGAAACATCTGGATTCACAACTACAAATAATCACTGACTTTCGACCCAGAATCTTACAATTAAGATTTCTCAATCTTAAGGAAGACGTAAGAAACACAAGCCAACATCAGGAATATGCCTGTAATTATCGTTTTAACCTACATTAACCTGAACATCTTTAGAAGAAAAATGCTGTTGAGTCTCTGTTTAGTTGAGTCTCTTTGACTTTAAAACAAGGTCGTTCTCCAGGCAGACTCGCGGGTCTCAGGTCCAGGAGCCGGGGACCCGCTGCCCCAGGAGCGCGACATCAGAGAAAGGCCCGGAAGGCCGGCGTCCCGCTGTCTCCGCCAGCCAGCCGGCTCTCCCGACACCCTGGAAGCCCGGTCACAGGGCGGCGGCTGAGAACCCACAAAAGGCGTGCAGGGGCTGGGCCCCAACATCTCAGCACAAAGGCATCAGCCCAGGCTGCCACCGCCAGCATATGGCTACATGAGGAATGTTCCAGAAGCAGCACGCCTGGTGACTGCACAGCCCCTGGCTCCAAGTGGCAGAGAACCCTGACAGGCCTGGCTGTGGGCCTCACTTGCTGCCCTGGCTGATGCTACACGGCCACTGATCCCCTCCACCCCCATGTCCAGGACAAATCCAGGGACACCCAGTGCTCAGAGCACAAACAGGCTCTGAGTCCCTCTGAAGGCTGGCATGGGGGCCTCAGGGCCTGGGTCAAGCGCCAGCAGATGGTGACAGGCGAACCCAACACAGGCCTGTCTAGACAAGACTATGCGCAGACGGGACACAGGCCTCAGTCCAAATATCCCGACACCAGAAGGTGTACCCCAAACACAGCCAGCCCCACAGGCCGCCCAGGGGCTCTCGGTTCTCACGGCGCATCCAGCACCAGGACGGCGCTCGTCTCCTGCGGTGTCTGGGGGCCCGGAGCCCACCCCTCCATGGAGACGGTGGGGAGAGGAGGGCCGGTGCAAGATGAGGAGTGGGATGTGCTTGGGGCCTTTCTGAGTCAGGCACCAGGGCGACCTTCTCTACCCTGGACACAGTGTGTGGACATGAGGCCCCTGGGCCCTGTTGTCCCGGCCTGTCCAGGCCCCGTTGTTTCCTGCCTCTCATTCATTCATTCATTCATTCCATCACTCATTCCCCCCACGGGATGGTATAGTTTGGGTGCCACCTGCACAGCAGTACATGGCAAACCCCGCCCTCGGGGGCTTCTCTCCTCACCGGGAAAGGGACAAGAGCACAGGCAGCACGGCAACATGCCGGAGAGAGACACAGAGGGCGCAGCAGGTGTGCAAGAGCCTAGGGAGGGGACCCGAGGTCTGGGGACAGCGGGGAAAGGCTCATGAGAGGGAGGGATGCTCCAGCTCTCTGCATCCTGAAGGAGCCCCGCCTGCCAGCCAGTTCCAGCCCCAGCATGCCCCTCCAGCTTACGTGACAGCAGTGCCTCGCCTTCTGGCCCCTCCTGCAGCTGTCAACGGCCCACCCCTCACAGCCTCCAGACACCCCCTATTTGCTGTGTAGACACACTTCTCCTCTTCCACGGCACTGGGGCTCTCTCCTCCCCGCCCCACTGCCCCACAGCGGTTGACTCTGAATGCACACCTTCTACTCACCTGGGAGCTTCTAAAAGTCCTGGGCCGCTCCCCAGACCAAGTACATCTCCAAAGATTCTCGTCCCCCTGGAACCGCAGAAGTGACCGTGTTTGGAAGTGGGGTCTTTGCAGATGGAATTAGTTAAGACAAGACCATCATGGAGGAGGGTGGTCCCCAATCCGGTGACGAGTCTTCATGTGATGACCGAGGCAGGGATGGGAGTGATGCAGCCGCACACCAAGGGACACAAGGGACACAGGGCTGCCAGCATCACCAGCGGCCAGAAGAGGCAAAGCTTTCTCCTGGGGAGCCCTGGAGGGTTACGGCCCCAACACTTTACTGTCAGACTTCCAGCCCGCAAGAACACGTTTTTCTTGTTTTCAGCCACCCAGCGTGTGGCAATGTGTTACCCCAGGAAACTTAATTCAGTGGGTGAGCCAGGCAAGACGAGTCCAGCCTGGCACAGACTTGTGGGAAACAGGGCACAGTGACATGAGTTTGGGGACGTTTGTCATGCAGCAATATTATGGCAGCTGGTAACTGATACACACGGCTCCCAGGAGACTGGGACAGGGGCCCAGGGGGGCAGGTGGGAGAGGGGTGTTCTGGGGAAGGTAGAGCCGAGTGGTTTGCTGGAGCAAGAGGGGGGATGTTGAGGACGTTTGACAGGGGCGCTGGGGGAAGTAAGAGTTTCCTCGAGGAGAGCCTGAGGGCAGAGCAGGCAGGCCCAGGCCTGCTCAGGGATGAGGAGGAGTCAGGCTGGGTGGGGGGACCCTGGAGCCCATGGATGCAGTGCCTGTAGTCGGCCACCCGTGCCATGCCCAGGGTGCGGAGCCCCTCGCTCCTTCAGCTGGACGTCCCCCACCACCCAGGCCAACTCGCTCCTCCCGACAGGGCCTGGTGCTGCAGGCGGTGAAGTCTGCAGGCATGACGGACACGAGAAGTGGGACCCTGGCCTGGCCCTGCGGTGGGCCCACAGTGCACCTGGGTGGGGTGCACCTGAGTGGGGTGCACCTGAGTGGGGGCGCTGTCCCCGACCACAGCTACAGCTCCTGCCCCAAAGGACCCTGCAGGGTGGCACCAGAGCACTGGGACCCACGCACTGCAAGGAGGCGGACCTCCTGCTGACCCTTCTGACCAGGGAAGCAGACCGAGGGGTCCAGGGTTTAAGGTCGTGAAAACCACTGACCGTTTAACTTCATCACTTAGACTTACTACCAAAGAACCCATGCTCATTCTACAAAGATTAGAAAACACACTTAAGCAAAAGCAGGGAAGCTCCTCCGATCCCTTGCCTCTCCCACGCTGGCCACACCCAGAGGAGGTGGTGCCTTCCAGGACACCCTCAGTCACTGGGAGCACCTCCCGGACGGGCTCTGCGCCTGCGACGCCCTGTCCTCCAGGGTCCCCTGCACCTGCATAACCACAGCCGGCCTGGCAGCAGCCGTCGCCGTGGTCCAGGCTCTCTGCTCTGTGAGTGACATCCCCAAACACGCTGGTGGCTTCTCAGCTCACTTTCTTGGCCGAGCTCTGAGGTCCATCACAGTGGATGGCACAGGGCCCACACCTCACCTCCTGTGCTGAGGCCCAGCCTGCCCTGCCTCCCACCTTTCCTGCAGCTCCGTCCTCTATGGCGCGCTGTGCGGCCATTGCAGCTCGTGTCTGTGCTCCCAGGCAGGCTGTGGGGGAGGCCCAGCTTCCAGGCAGAAGTCAGAGGCCTGATGGAGGAAGCCATGAGCAGACGCCCACTGCAGGCAGACTGGAGCCACTGCAGGACCAGCAAGCCAGGCTCTCCTCTGAAAGAGCACATCCTAACATGCAGTCGCCACTGACCGCCCTAGATGACACAAAGCCGAGGAGGAAAGGCCGAGGCGCTGCGGCCTCCCTGGTGGCCAGCACCCTGCTCCACGTCCATCCCACCACTTGTTCCAACACTCATTTTATTGCAAAAATGTGTCTGTTATGACTACTACTTTGTAACTGCTCCTCTCACAGAGAACCCATCTGTGCCAAGGGCACCAGCTGACATCACTTAGGGCTGGACTGCTGTGCTGGCCTCTGGTTGAGGGCAGCCGGGTTCCCACCCGCGGCCCCATGGTCCTATTTGTCCCTTTCTGTCCACACTGTGAGCAGACGCTGTCTGTTCTTGTCCACGGAAGGGGCACCAGGCACCCGAGGGGGCAGGGGGCCTGAGTTGTGATTCTGCTCAGTCCCTCACTCCTGGATGGCCTCAATGGACACTGCTGCGGGCTTTGAGTCCCATGAGAGGTCCAGGAATCACGAGCACGCAGCCATGCCGCCAGTGGTGGAGGGTCCACACCAGTTCAGCCAGGAGGCCCAAAGTGACTACCCAGCACCTGGATGCACCGCTGAGGAGCCCCCTACATCACAGAGCCTGTGGAGGGGTGCTGGAGGTTCAGGCACCACCCCCGAGAAGGACGGTGTGGTCAGCCTGAGTGGAGCCCTTGCTGGGCTGAGCTGCTGCTCGGGGAGCCCTGGCCTCCGGGCTGCAGGTTGCCCCTGCGGGATGTGGGCGGCGAGTCTGCTCACTCCCGCTCCCAGGGGAAGAGCCCGGCTGGGCCTCGGGGGCTGGGCAAAGCACCTCCACCTTTCCACATCCTCAAATTGAGGGCTTAGTCAGTGTTTCTGCTGTCCAACGCCACACCCCGGGCTTCTGACAACTAACTGTCTTGCTCCCGGTTGGGTCAGCCGCGTGGTCTAGGGCCGAGCCCACCTGCTCCAAGGATCCTGGCTGCAGGACGGCCCGCTCCCCACAGGCACGAGGGCTGGAGGCTGGGAGGCAACAGAGCCGCAGCGGGAGAAGGGTACCACGAGATGAGAAGAGCAGGCCTCGTGCCTCCACCTGCACCCTTGCTCACGGGCGCAGCAACCCCCACGGAAGGCCACATGATGGCCACCTTGGGTCCACAGAGGGGCTTGGGGCCCTCACACCTGGCAGAAGGTGGGTTGTGCCAAGGGGAGCATGGACAGCTGTCCCTGGTTGCCAGCCCTGAGAAGCTCGGGAGCAGTTCAGAAAGGAGCCCACGGGAACAGCCGGGGGCACAGAAGGAAGTGCACATCCCACTGCCTGAGTTCATACAGCATTTATTCATCCTCATGGGGCTCTGCCCCCACCCATCTCCTAACAACTGAAAAAGAGCCGGGGCCGGGGGCAGCTGTGCACCACGCTCAGAGCGACGATGGCGAGCAGTCAGCCCTCTCTGGGCACCTTGTGTGCATCCTTGGAGCTCAAGGCAGGTCCCCTGGGCAGAGTCAGAGCTGGGCGCCACTGTCCAGCTGCATCTGCTGGGCCAGCTGTTGCCCGATGGCCAGCAGGGGGCTGGCTCTATAGGCCGGACTGGCCAGCAGCTCCTGAAACCGGGTCCTTTCTTCCTCGCTGAAAGAATGCAGATCAGAGGTCAGCACAGCCCACACTCCTCAGCGGGGCCGGGGGTGAGCAGGCAGCATCCCCAGGACCTACACCTCAGGGGAGGCTGGACACTGGAGTGGACACAACAGGACAGGGGTTCTCATGGGACAGAGCACCTGAGGCCTAAGGGTCACCACAGGGAGGGGTAGGGGGGCGCCCTGCATGGACACTCATGAAGGCTGGTCCAGGGAGGGGACAGCGGGGGAGTGAGGAAGGCGGCCAGGGCTGTGAACTCCGCCTGGGGCTTCTCACGCAGCAGAAGGGACGCAGCTCTGCTGGGTCAGGCCGAGGGAGGTTCGAGAGCCGAGCGGGAGCTTTGGGCAGGAGGGAAGTGGCTGCCCTGGGACTTCTGCATGGTCACACGTGGGCCCCGGAGCCACTGCACCGTCTGTGGAGGGAGGGGCGGGGGGCTGGCAGGACTGCCCCTCCCCCAGGGAGGGAGCTGTGGGCCCCCTCACCAACCTTGACAGGGAGCTGCTATTAAAAGCAGGAGGGCGACAGACGCGGGGAGGCAGCGACCCGCACAGGCCCTGCAGACACGTGGCCTTACATAAGAGGCCCCCTTCCAGCACTGCCAAAACAGACGCAGCCCGGCAGGAACAGAGGGGGTGGGAGCGAGGTACTGCGTGGGCCCAAGGCCCCGAGGCCGGCCAAGCTCACAAAGGGGTGCCATGGGGACAGAGGTGGCAGCTGCTGCCTCCCCACAGGCACGAGAAGGCCTCCAGGGATCCTGTGCTCCTGCAGGAAGCTCTGAGCCCCCCAAGTCCAGGGCAGCTGTCACACTCCATGCCTGTCTCTAAAGCCAGCCAGCCTCCATCTGGAGCAGGCATGGCATGCGCCTTCTGAAAGTGCTGGGGCCAGCTTGCACTCTGTGGGCCCCACAGCCCGGCCACAGCGACCAGCCCGGGCTGGGTGGCCCTGAGGGACGACATCTCTGCTGCTAAAACTAAGGTGACCCAGACGGAAACCTCAGGGCGGCAGCTCCAGGACAAGCCCAAGCAGCCCGCCCGGTGCTGTAGTGGGGACAGGGCTGAGCCCCTTCTCTGCCCCTGTGTGCGTGTGACCGAGGGCAGAGCCAAACTGCACCAGGCCCTGGCTTCCTCGGCAGCCAGCAGGGAGATTCTGAGCCCACCGGATGACGTACAGCCCAGCCAGGGATCCACACAGCCAAGGTGCCTTGGATGGCAGGGGGCCCCACCCGCCCTCAGAAGGACCAGGCCCTGAGGGCCATCCTGAGAGCCGCTGGCTGCTCTGGTTCTGGTAGCTTCTACTCCCCTCACCGCCCAGGGAAGGGGCTTCCCGGCCCGCTGGACACAGGCTGCTTTACGCCCACGAGGCTGTGCCCCGGAGCTGGCCCTGGCCGAGCTGCTGACAGCGCCAAGTGGACTGGGGTGGGGCGGGTGGGGGAAGGACACCAGAGCCTCATCTGGGCGGTGGGGCCGTACTCACAGGAGCTGGAGCCTCTGCGCGGCGCTCATCCGGCTCAGCTCAGCTGGTCGGGGCCTGCTGCCTGCCCTATGTGGACACAGAGAAGCCCAGTCAGCACAGCCACAGTCCAGCTGGAACCTCTTGCCGAGCCCGTCTCCGAGGTCAGGGTCCACAGGACGGCTGTCGGATTGCCGGGACGTGCACTCCTCTCGTGAGCGGCACTGGGAGCATGTGCGGCCTCATGGCAGCCAGCGTGACCCAGCACAGCTCGCCAGCTCTGGAGCTGCCACCCGAGACACAGGGGCCATGCAGTGGGAGAGGGACCCAGGAGGCGGGAGGGGTGAGAAAACCACCACACCCTGGGTCGATGCCTGAACTTGGCCTCTAGACCAGGAGCCGTCGTCTTCTGTTCACGTTGTTTCATAGAGTACGAATGAGACGTTTCTCATCCACCCAACAGTGCTGCCCACTCTCCTTTTACCTGGCTTGGGGCCGACCTGGGAGCGCGCTCCAAGCCGGCCAGGACCCCTTTGGGGTCAGCCTCAGCCCCAGGACGCTGCGGCTCTGCTCGACCCCTCTCCCTGGGTCCCCCCAAGAGCTCTCCGGGGGCCCTGCCCTCACACAACTGGTGGGCACAGGGGCCCCCTTCCTCCAGCCGGCACTCCCAGGAAGCGCTGCGTGCGGAGGTCAGGAGATCTGGGTTTAGTGCAGTCTGACTGGTCGGGGGACCCCAGGCCCTGGCGCTCCACACCGTCTCTAAGAGGGCAAACAGGCAGATGGCCTGAGGCCTCTAGGGGCCCGCTGGCAGTGTCACCGTGGACATGCTGGCTCTAGTCAGCCTCAGTGCCCAGTGTGCGCTGTTTGGTGCTCACCCAGATGGAGCTTGGGGAATGCCATCTGAGGACCTGTTCTGTTGGCTCAGAGCCTCAGGCTATCCTACCAGGACCCTGCAAGGCCACATCATGGATCTCGGACACACTTGGAGGAGCCCAGGACCTTGGTCAAGGTGTCCCAGAGGGTGACTGGGGACCCAGGCCTTGCACTCAGGGTCTGGATGCCCAGGGCCACAAAGCAAAGCCTGTGAAGGTAACAAAGGCAAAGTTTGCCAGCCCTGCCCACCTGTCCCCTCTGGTGACAGAGCCCGAGGCCAGCCCTGCATGTTCCCCCGGCGACAGAGCCCGAGGCCAGCCCTGCCTGCATGTTCCCCCGGCGACAGAGCCCGAGGCCAGCCCTGCTCGCATGTGCCCCTGTCAAGAGAGCTCGAGACCAGCCCTGCCCGCCTGTCTCCCAGGCGACAGAGCCTGAGGCCGGCCCTGCTCACATGTTCCCCCGGCGACAGAGCTCGACACCAGCCCTGCCCACCTGTCTCCCGGGTGACAGAGCCCGAGACTGGCCCTGCCCGCCTGCCCACCTGGGGGACAGAGCTTGGTGAGCGCCCCCGGTTGGCAACACTCCTTACACACTGTCACACACTGATGCTGGGTAACACTGCTGTCCTGACTCCATGGGGAGAGGACAGCTGGAAGCGTGGCCTGTGGGACTCCGCCAGCCCGCCCCGTGGTCTCCCCCTTGGCTGATTTTCCTCTGTATCCTTTAGCCACGATAAACTGCAACTGTGGGTGCAACAGCTTTCTGAGTTCCGTGTCCTGGAGATTTGGAACCTAAGCGTGGTCTTGCGGTCCCCTGGACTTGCAGCCTGTGTTGGAAATGAGGATGGTCTATATTTATAAACTGTTCCCTAACTTGACAGGGACACCCTGGGTCAGGACACACACAGGCACTTCCTGCTCTGTCAGCTGAGACGGCCCAGGAATGACAACTGCCCAGTGGAAGTCGGCTCACCAGCACCCAGATCTTGGCCGCTTACACCACTCTCCAAGGCCAGGAGCCCAGGCTCCTGGAGCAACACTGATTCCAGGACCCGCCAGGAAATGCCCACGATGAGCCTGGATGGTGAGGATGAGCCGAGCTGAGCCTGAGCACCTGGTTGTGCCAGGAAGGAAGGAGGTGCTCAAACCACACCCCATGGGTGGGGTGGATCAGAGGGACCCAGGAGCTGCCCCAAGAGGTCCCAGGGGCCGGAGCCGGAGCAGTTTCAGCACCAGAGTAACGTCGTGCTGGGTTATGGCCCTAAGGGTGAGAGAATGTCCAGGAGTCTGGCTGACGTAATGACTGGTGAGTAAATGGGGGAAGAGTCCATCTCTGAGGAGGGTGCAGATGGCTTACGTGGCTCCTCCGTCCTCAGGGAGGGAGCCCGCCTGTGCTCTCCCTAGGGGTGGGCTGTGCGGGCGCCTCCTCCCACAGAGGACAGTGGGGGGACGGAAGGATGTCGAGTGGAGACACCTGACAGATGCCCCTCTGCCAAGGGTCACGCCCACACCCACAGTGACAGGCCACGTGGACGGCACGCCACCTGGATGTGAGGTGGTGAGAGGGCACCTCACCTCTGTGGTCTTCCTCCCACCACCCACGACCCCAGTCCCACCAGGAGAAACCATCATACAAATCCTAATTGAGGGGCACCCCAAAAATGCCTAACTAGTGCTCCTCAAAACTGTCACAGTCATCAAAAGCAAGAAAAGTCTGAGACACTGTCACAGCCCAGGGGCGAGCGGAGGGGACGTGATGACTGAATGTCATGTAAAGTCCTGCATGGAGTCCCCGACAGAAAAGGACATTAGGAAAAACCGAGGCAATCTGAATAAAGCATGGGCTTTAATTAATCGTTATCTTAAACTTACCATTTACGTATCAGTACTGGTTCCCTAAGTGTGACGAAGGCGTGAGGCTGACATGAGACGACATGAACAGGGAAACTGAGTCTGAGGCACATGGGGACACGTTATCACTTCTGCCATCCTTCTGTAAACTAACCTGTTCTAAAACAGTGTTTACGCAAACAGCTCCCCAAAGTCAAGATGCACGTGAGGGGTTCGCTGACCCCGGGCCGAGTGGAGGCTCAGGCACACGTGAGGCCAGCTGGGACCCTTCCGACACCCAGACTCTGAAACGGCCTCCACAGCAAGTGCGGCCCAGCAGCATGGGCAGCTCGGCGGCCGCGCACACATTCCTCCTTGGGCGGCTGACCGGGCTGTTTACGCGGCTCTCTCCCCTCTGGGAGCCCCGAGCACATTTTTCAGATGAGAAAACTGAAAGCTGGGAAAGGAGACTTGACCGGGTCACATTTTTGTTCAAGAACCAGGAATGGAATCTGCATCTGAGGCTCTGGCCCCATCGCCAAATCTCAACTCCAGTGGCCACTCCTCGTCTGGACCGAATGTTCCGGGTGCTACCATCCCGGGGAGCCGGCCTAGGACCATCTGGCTCTGCTGCCGAGTATCCCTGAGCATGTGGCCTGCCACCCCCCCAGCCTGTGAAAGGGTGGGAGCCCCAGATCCTTTCTCCTCAGAGGGAAATTCAGTGAGAGAAATCATTTTAAAAAGGCAAAATGAAAGACGATACAGTAAATGAGGAAGTTCTGCCAACTGTGAGAGAACGGAAGGCCCCTCCGACTCCTTCCCGTTTGTTCTAAAGCTGCGGCCGCCGTCCACAGCCCCAAGCCCCCGCCGAGCAGACGGGAACACCTCCGGCACGCACCTGCACCAGGCGCTCCCTGTGAGGCCAGGCCGTGGCGCCTTCCTCTTATGGGAACAACCACCTGGGAAAAGCAGAGGGGCGAGGCAGACAGCCTAGAAGAACATTCTGGTTCTGGGAGAGAGGCCCGGAAGGCAGAGTCATACAGCAGGCGCGTCCCTGAGGGGCAGACAGCAGGGGACGGGGAGAACGGAGCCCAGCCGGGCGCTGGAAGGACCAGCCACGCAGCAGTGCCCTCCGGGCTGAGCCGCCCCAGAACCCAAAGGCAGAGGGCCTACGGGCGCCCCATCAACATGCCAGCCAGGCCCTTCACCAGTGCAGGCCAGGGCTCCCCTGCCTCCCTTGAGGAAGACACCACCTGCTGCCCGTGAGGCTCGGGCCACGAGCACGGGGTTCATGTCCAGAAGGGCTGCGGGGCTCGCCGTCCCTCCTCTGCAGCGTCCGGCAGCCCTGCCCACCCCCTGCTCTGCTGCTTCTCCTCCCGCTCTGGACACGTGGCGGGGGCAGCAGCTCCAGAAGAGCCAGCCCCGCCATGAATGTCGCAGCCTGCCGTCTCAAGGCAGCTGAGATGGACACTCACCCTCTGGTGCGCTGCCGCCGGCCACCAGCCTCCAACTCCAGCAGCTCGGGGAGGGCGTCCCTCAGGGGCTGCAGGTCCCCCACCACCACCGTGGCCTTCCGCCGCTGCTGCGCCCTGCGCTCCTGCTCCGCCAGCTTTAGGGCCTCGATTTCTGAGGAAGGAGGACAAGCGGTGGGCGAAAGAAGTGAAGACCAAGTGACAGCGCGTGCAGGGCCCCTGGAGGCAAGCAGGAGGTCAGCCGCGAGGGTGCCAGCCACAAGGCTCCCGACGCCGAGCCCTCGAGCTTCCTTCTGGGGGGCGCAGGCCTGCTCTTCCTTACCTGCCAGCACCCACACCCTGGCCTGGAAACCTGGGGGCGGGCAGGTCAGAGCTATCTTTCCCCTCAACCACAGAGGTGCACTTTGTATGACAGGGCTGATGAGACTGGAGCTGCAGGACAGAGGAATCTGTCTCCCACAAAGGGACGCGGGCAGGGTGGCCTGGGTACACAGGGTGGGAGGTGGGAGGGGAGCGCGCAGGCACAGAGCAGGCCCTGACCGAAACGGGGAGTCACTCGGCGGGAGGACCACGCTCCTGTTTCCCAGGCCTCCTGGGGATGCACTGCACACAGGAGGGGACATGGTCCCCCAGGGGGAGGAGCTGACAGGGCAGTGGGTGCGAGGCCAGATCCCGAACACGGAAATCAGCAAGAGGCCGGTCCACAGCGAGAGGGGACAGGAGCCTCGGGGTCTCAGAGGAGGCTCCCGCACAGGGGGCCAGCCTGTGAGGAGGGGACAGGCAGCGACGGCGGCAGACCCATGGCAGGGGAGGGTGGGGAGGGCAACCAGGGCAGCTAGGCAGAGCAGGCACAGAAGAACTGGAAAGGGTTTGGGCAGAGCCTGGACACGGGCACGGTCTTGGGATTTCATTTTCACTAAAAAAATTATTTACTTCAAACTGCTAATGAAACACATACTCTAACGTGCCATTTCCACAGTGTGGCTTGTAGAAAACGCCAGCTCACCGGTTCATGAGCAGATCTAGGACGAAGGCCCTCCCTCCCCCAGGGTGTCAGCAGGCAAGGCCAGTGGCGCCAACACCATCAAAGGCAACCCCACAGGCAAGGCCAAGGCAGATCCCGGGAATGGCCAGAGGACGTTTTAAACCAAAGAGTCATTGAACCCGTGCTAAGTGATTTGTTAATTTGTTCTGCATTAGATTCCTTTTACCTTAAAAAAAGGCTCTGCTGCTAAAAAAGCTTGGAGACGAAGGCTGTGACAGATTTGGGACATCAGACCTGGGCTTGAGATGCCCATCTTACCCGGAATTGTGCAAGGTCTATTGGGGTGTGAATCATGGGAGTACAGACTCTGAATCTCATCTAAAAAGGTAACTAAAAGCCGCCTTTCTACCAAATGGCCAGGAGGACTCACAGCCTAGCCCTCACAGAGGCCAAATGACGCCACCAGAGAAGCACCAGCCAGTGGCCCACGCCGGGCCAATTCTGCACCATCCCCTCCAGAGGCTTCCCAAAGCCAGCAGAGCCAGCCCCTGTCCAAGCTCACAGTCCTGGGGCCACACTGCCCCTTCCTGCAGCCCTCGGCTGCCCAAAGTAAGCTCTGAGAAGCCCACCCTGGCGGAGCCCGTCAGGACACACCCCACGCCACCCACGGTCCCTGGCCAGCAGAGGCCAGGAGGGTCCTGTCTACTGAGGGCTGCTCCCCTTGCCCTAAAGAGCTGAGCTCCAGGGGACGAAGGGTATCCTTCCTCCAGGTCCTCCTGCACTGAACCTTCAATGGCCCTGGGATTATTAGGATGTATAAGGGGACAATTCAGTGCTTTCCAACCTGCCAGGAAGATGGTATACAATTTTCTGGGCACTTTGTCAAACCAGGTGCCTCTTTCCTGAGAGCCCAAGTTCTCCGGGAGGCCTGGGATGAGGGGGAAGCGGGGTAACTCGGATGGGTGAATGAATGGGTTGGGGGGCTGCTCCCAAGGCTGCAGACCCATCAACATTGCACCAGGGCCAAGGAGAGCAGAGCAGAGGCCTGTGTGCTGTGAAGACAGGTGTAAACGCCTACGCAAATCAGAGGCAGAAGCGTTTAACGTAAATAACACTGGGTGCCCAACTAGGGTGTATGACCAGGCAAGCAAGGATGGTTCGACATGAGGACCCCTGCCACGTGCTGCATTGTGGTGGCTGCTTAAAAGGGAAAGGCCACAGTTACCACAAGAAGTGATGAAAAGAATCTGATAGAATTCACTGTCCACACATGATAAAAAATACAATGAAACCATGAAGAGAAGGAACTTCCTCAATTTGACAGAGATTACCTACAGAAGCCTGTAACAAAGATCCCATTTCATGGTAAAACATTGGGCGCACACAATCATAAAGTCAGAACAAGAAAGGGACGACTGAGACCTCATGCAACCCCCACTGGTGGCTCAACGCGCAGGAAGGGAGGGGCGGGGACGAGCAGGGGCACCCCGAGGACACACAGCTCTCCCCAGTCAGCCCACAAACCTGAGCAGCCTCAATCAAACCTCAACAGGATACCTAACTGAGCCTGTGAAGCTAATCCCAAATCGTCATTTTTTTAAAAAAGACTAAAGGCGTGGGAACAGCCACAATGTGTTTGGAAAAGGACAAGCAACAACAGAGCTGGCCTATTGGACGATGAAGCAAACTATGAAAGAGAAGCTAAAACAGAGTGCAAAAAGACAGACGGGCACGGGAGGGGGCCTCACCGGGAGGCGGGAATGTGAGAGCACGCTTCAACTAACCAGCCGTCCTTCTGGGAGAAAGGGGGATCCCTCCCCCCGCCCCACCATTCCTAAAACTAATTACGTAAGAATTAAAACGGACAAACAAAACAAAGAGGAATCAACGGCCAAAAAATGCAGTGAGAGCTGCTCAACTTCCCTAGAAACCAAGGGAAAGAAAATGATGACAGTGACTACCATCTTCCCCCACCAGATGGGCCGATTTTAAAGTCTAGCAATACTGGACCGGGGAGCGGGGCGGGGCGGGGCGGGGGGTGCTTGGACATGGGAGAACAACGGGGTGAAGGCAGTGAGGTGGAGCATGTGCCCACCTTCACCCGGCACTCCGGGACCCACTGGCCAAAGCCACGTGACCACCAGGGCGGGTGGATGGCCTGGAAGTGAAGCCAAGGCATAGTGAGTGGGTGGAGGCCCCTTGGGGAGGGCACTCCAGCAGGAGAACTGGCAGGGACAGAGGCCCCCGGGCAGGAGCTGCGTGTGTGCAAGGAGCAGAGGACAGAGCCACGGGCACCGATGGGCAAAGCCTGAGCACTTACTGGATGCAGAAGGCACACGGGGGAAAATACACACACACACACACACACACACACTACACATGTCTAAAGCCCCACACCCCAGCACGTGTGCACGCATAGGTGAAAAAGAGAAAGGTCTGTAAGTTTACTCTTACACAACCAACCAGTCGTTAATCCTGAGCCGAAAACCAGACGCGAGTCTGGCAGTGAACGGGGTCTTCAGCTTTGTCTGTATTACCTGAACAGTTTGATAACTTACTATTTATTTACTTTGTCCTCAGATTTGGATGCCCTTTCACTCCAGCCCATGGGTGGGGGGGACAAAGACGGCGAGAGCAGTGAACTTAAGGGGTGTCAGTCACAGGCCCACGGGCTCGGCACCGCAGCTTTACAAAGGCTGGCAGCTCTCAGCACGTAAGGGCGTAAGGGCGGGCTCGGCACCGCGGCTTTACAAAGGCTGGCAGCTCTCAGCACGTAAGGGCGTAAGGGCGTAAGGGCGACGTGACTGCCTCCTCCCTCTGCAGAGGCAGCAGTGGAGGGAGGCAGGAGGGAGAGGACAGCCACTCACCGGCCCTGCCCCTGCCCCATGCCCTCCTAGCTGAGCCCTCTTCTGGGGACAGCTCCTCCCTTTGCCCCTCTAGGCAGGGCTGGTACTGGTTCCCCGAGTCCCTGGGCCTCTTCCCCACCTTGCTGGCTCCCTCTACATCTCTGTACCTAGTCCATAAATAGCCCCCTTCATTAACTTCTCTCCAGGTAAACCCTTCTGAGGCTGCCGGGACCAGACTGACCCACACACTGATGTTTGTCCCCCAAGGACCCACCTATTCGTGAGCAAAGGGGGACATAAAGAGGTCCTTCTATCAACTTTGTCATCCAGAGCAGCAAGTTCTGAAGCAAAGACAGTCAGGGAGCACCTAGGAGGCCTGGCCGGGGCAGTGAGGCCTCGTCCTGCCCTGCCACTCTGCCCTCCACCCCCCCCCCCCGCCCTCCTAGGCTCAACTCAGGAGGGTGCCAAAGACTGACACTCCTTCATCCTAAACCATTTAATTTAAAACTAGCTTGAGGTGCAACCAAGAAAGCATTTGATATGCAAATTAGGCCTCTAAAACCAACTTCAACTGGCCATATGGATGCTGAACATGCATGGGAAAGTTTCATGGGCAGAAAGCTGTTTCTATGTGGTGCTCAAGAGGGCCAGAACCAGCCCCCTGGAGGTCCACCCACGTCCCACAACAGAAGATGGGCATCAAGGGAAGCGTCCTGCCATCCCCTCCTCACCTCCCTGCCCACATGTGCTAATCTATAAAAACTGACAGGACAGTCCTTATAAATAGAGCCTGAAACAGAGACACAAGAAGGTAACCTGCTCTGTGTACCATGGTGGCCTAGGGCGGTAGTTTGTCAACACTACAAAGGCTCCAGCCAATGCAGCAGGATGAGAAGACGCGGAAACACGAAGTTTAGAAAGGAAGATGTAAAACTGTCTCTATTTTAAGTGGCATGATAATTATGTAGAAAATTCTAAGGAATCTATGGAAAAACTATGAGAACTAACACACGATTTTAGCAAGGTCAAAGAATACAGTATTAAAAAAACTATGCTTTTATATACTAGCAGAAAAATAGAAAATGAAGTTTTTGAGAATTCCATTTATAATAGTTTCAAAAACTACACTGCAGTTAGCAATTAGCTTCTCAGAAAAAACCATGTAAGACCTCTACTCTGAAAACTACACAACACTGATAACAGAAATTAAAGAAACTCAAAATAAATGGAGAGATATACCATGTTCATGGATTTGAAGATTCAATATTGTTAAAATGCAATTCTCCTGAAATGGATCTATAGATTCAAAGCAATGCCAGTCATCATCCCATTAGGTTTTTGGTAGTGGTGGTGGTTTTTAACAAGTTGACAAGCCTGCTGTAAAATATATGTGGAAACGCTGAGGACCTGGAATGTCCACAGAAATCTTAAAACAGGAGAACCAGGATGGAGGACTTCCCTGATCTGACTCTGAGACTTACTCTAAAACTGAGCAATCAAGACAGCCCAGGACTCGCTAAGGTACAAGATATAGACCAACAAACAGAGGAGGCCCCCAAACACAACCATGCTTAGGAGCCTCCGATTGTTCACAGACACCAAAACCATTGAATGAGGAAAGAAAAATCTTTATAACTAACAGTGCTGGTACAACTGAACACCCATATTGATAAAAAAAGAAGAACCTTAATCACTACCTCACACCATAGATAAATGTTAACTGAAGGGATGGATCAAAAACCTAAATATAAAAGCCAAAAGTATAATGTTTTTAGAAGAATAGGATAGCATCTCCATGACTTGGGATTGGGCAGTTTTCTTAAACAAGACCTACACACACACACCCATACACATAATAATCATATAAGAAAAAAGATAACTTAGACTCCTCAAAATCAAACTTCCACTCATCAAAAAGGGAAAAAAAAAGAATAGGCAAGTCACGGTCTGGGTGAAAATTATTTGCAAAACATACACTTGACCAAGGACTGGTCTCTAAGACAGAAGAATTCTTGGAGCGCAACAATAAAAAGGCAAAGAGCCTCGTGAAACAGACACTCAACTGAGGATGATGCACAGATGAGCAGTAAGCACGTGAAAATGCCCGTTTGTGGCAATAAGAGTTAACACCACAATGAGCTACCACTTCGCCCAGCACATCAGTTGGGACTAAAGAGACAGACGCCACCACACGCTGGCAAAGCTGTGGCGCAACCAGAACTCTCCTGCGTTGCTGGTGGGAGTGTAAATGTACACCCACTGCAGAGAAACGTCTGGCAGTTGCTTATAAAACTAAACATACACCTACCCTATGACCCAGCGTTCCATTCCCAAGAATTTACCCAAGAGAAAGGAAAACATATGTCCACAAAAAGACTTGTAAAGAATGTTCATAGCAGCCTTATTCATAGTTGCTAAAAACAGAAAAATGACGAGGTGTCCACCAAAAGAAAGGTGGGGACCAAACCGTAAATGTTCATATGAAGAAATGCTTCTCAGCAACAAAAGAGCAAACTACGGCTCTAGGCAGCGTGGGGGAATCTCAGAAACAACATGCTGAGCAGAAGATTCCAGACACAGAAAGGGCACATCCTGCATGGCTCCATTTATATGACATCCAGAGCAGTACACCAAAACTACAACCCAAATCAGATCAGACACTGGTTGCCTGTGGGGTCGTCGAGGGTGGGGCTCTGGGGAGTCCTGGGTGATGGCGATGTTCTCTATCTTGAAAGGGATTTTGGTTGCACAACTGTATGCACTTGTCACAAATCAGTGAATGGCACACTTAAGACTTACATTTTATTATATGCAAATTTTACCTCAAAATAAAAATAAAAAAGAATCATAAATAAACATTGAACTTGAGCAGAATTACTTGGGAGAAAGGGTACTGATGTCTGCAACTGTGGAATGCATAGATAAAACATGGGCTGGGAGAGGGATGTAAGACAGGAATGGACAGATGAACAGACAGGTGATGAAGAAGTAAAGTGTCCACTGAAATCCACATGGTGGGTAGAAGTTATTCACTGCCAAATACCTGCGACTTTTCTGTGTGAAAGTTTCCATAATAAAAGATGAAGTAACATTTAATTACTTGGGAGATGTAGCCAAGGCCACACTCAGAGGCTAATTTACAGCCCTTCATTCCTAAACAAAACACATAAAAATAAATTAGCTAAGTAACTCAGGCCTAAAGAAAGCAAGAACGTGCTATAAATAAAAGAGAAACTAATAATTTAGAAAACAAAAGAGTAGAATTGATGAGTAAATACAAGGATTAACTCTTGGAATGGAAGAGACAAAGCTAATCAGGAATTACAGAAGGGCTGACACATCAC
>NC_060287.1:39461889-39474081 GCF_021613505.1 Equus quagga | reverse complement strand
ATTAGCTTAGATGAGTTCAAGGAGAAATACGAGTGGCCAAGATAAACTCAAGTAGTAAAAAAGACCAATCACCATGGAAGAAAACTTAAATGCACCAAAGAATTGTGGCCCAGAAATGTTCAGGGTCCCAGAGGTCACGGTCTTATTAGCTTTTCCAAATCCACTTTACGAAGAATATTTTGTACAACTCCATGCTAGGGACTGTGAAAAACAAAATGGACGAACAAATTATCTCCTTAAATATTCGAAAGTCACAGAAAACACAAAATTACTACTCGTGGAAGAAAGTGACGAACTTCTCTAAAAAACTAAAAATGTATTTTCTTTAAAACCTTCAAGGTGCGGCTGGCCTGGTGGCACAGCAGTTAAGTTTGCACGTTCTGCTTTGGCGGCCTGGGGTTCCCAGGTTCAGATCCCCGGTACGGACACGGCACCACCTGGCAAGCCATGCTGTGGGAGGCGTCCCACATATAAAGTAGAGGAAGATGGGCACGGATGTTAGCTCAGGGCCAGTCTCCCTCAGCAAAAAGAGGAGGATTGGCAGCAGATGTTAGCTCAGGGCCAATCTTTCTCAAAAAAAAAACCTTCAAGGAAAAAATAATGCAGATCATATTTTAACTGTCTGAAAACATAAAGAAGAAAACATTCCAAGTTAATTTAAAAAGTCAGAGAATCACACTAAGAAGATAACATTAAGAAAAAAATTACAGGGGGCTGGCTGAGTGGTTAAGTTCGCGCGCTCCACTGCAGGCGGCTCAGTGTTTCATTGGTTCGAATCCTGGGCGTGGTCATGGCACTGCTCATCAAACCACGCTGAGGCAGTGTCCCACATGCCACAACTAGAAGGACCCACAACAAAGAATATACAACTATGTACCGGGGGGCTTTGGGGAGAAAAAGGAAAAAATAAAATCTTTAAAAAAAAGAAAAGAAAGAAAAAGAATTACAAAACCATCTAAAATCTATCTTTAGAAAAACAGCAAATATTCAGCACCATGAAAAATAACTATATTTTCCAAAACAAAACTGGTGGGTAGAGCGGCATTTGACCTGTTGTGAGACATTCGGCTGGAAACACAAGAAGAAAATCCACCCTCACAGACAGGTACTTGGAAAGCAAGTGCCCGCTGACCCCTGAAAAGGCAGAAGGACCCCGGGGGCCCTCGGGCCACACTGGGAACTGCTGCTGCCCAGACACCCTGCACGGTCGCACGCCTGCAGAAACATCTGCAAGGACACACCCTAAGGGAAAGGTGTTCTCGTCTACGACTTCAGATAGTTCTGTATCGTAAAACACAACATGCACGTGTTGCTTTTGTAATTATAAATTTCATCGTGGGACCAAAAGCAGAAGTGTTTTTACACACAAGGAGCTGAGTGCAGCAGCTTCTTGAGACCAATTTCTTAGGAAGGACTAAGTCAAGGCTTTGCAGACCCTCGTACCAGGTGACAAGGCCACCTGCCCCGGGAGCCATCTGCTTGTCACAGCACAGGCCATCTCACAAGGCCCCCATGGCCCCAGACCACCCATCGGCTACGGCTGGCTTCAGAAGGGGTTCCAAGCCAGACCTCGAGCACGACTCCCCGAAGCCTGTGCCGTCCCAACTGTGGGGGAGCCGGCAGCGCCGCCCGGGAGCCCAGGCATGGACTTACTCTGCAGCCACCGCTCCCGTCTCAGCTTCAGTTTCTCCTTCTTGGGCAGGACAGCCTTCGCCTCCGTGCCTGAGGACAGAGAACACACGGTGAGTGGAGCGCTCCTGCCCCCAGAGGACAAGGGCCCAGGGCTCCCAGCCCACTGAGCCCAGGCCAGGGCTGGGGCAGGTTCTGACGGCACCATGCTGCCCGCAGCAGTGGGGCTGTGCCTGGTGCGACGGCCAGGCTGGCCTCTCACAGTCTCCATGGGAGGACAGAGCAGTGGGCTCCTTGCAGGGGCTCGTCGGCACAAAGTCAGGAGGCTCCCTAAGCACTGATGTCCCTCCGAGGCCACGGCCTGGCACTCCCCACGGGGCTGCCCCAGGATGCCCAGGGAGGCCTTTACCAACAGGCCCTCGCACCCCAACCCCAGGACGACCCTCGGGATGGGCTGCAGCGTAACCACGCAGCCCAGAGAATGCCACAGGACTCAGAGAGAGGAAGCCCCATGGCGCCGAGGACCCCTTTCTGCTGAGCCCGGGACCCAGGCCCCTAAAGCTGAGGCTGATGATCTCTGACAGGCGCTGCCCAAAGATGAGGGGTCTCAGTGGAGTCCAGGTTAAGCAAGAGAAAGTTCCACATCTTGTCACTGAATCTACCAAGGTACTAAGAAAATCCCCCTCTCTTCAGACACGCCTTCTCTGGGAGCATCTGTCCACTCTCACTGGCCAGTGTGGGGACGTGTCCCCAGCCTTGCTCATCCAGCATCAGGACAGAGTGTAACACGTCCCTTCTCCTTTGTCCCCCAGAACACCTACATCATCAGAACACAGCCCACCCAGCTGACCCTCTATAGCCCACGCTGCTCCCCCCAGTGCCTGTGCTGTTGGCTTGTCTAATTTCACAGTGATTTCACCTGGCTCGGATCCATGGCCCCGCCTCCCATGGTGTGTCTGCACATCCCCATGGTTATGGACTAAACTATATCCCCCCAAATCCATGTGCTGAAGCCCTAAGCCCAGCCCCTCAGACTGCAGCAGGACCTGCAGATGGGTCTTTAACGAGGTGATAAGGTAAAACGAGGTCACTAGGATGGACGCTAATCCAATCTGACTGGTATCCTTATGAGAAGAGAGCAGGACACACACGCAGAGGAACAGCCACGTAAGGACACACGGAGAAGACAGCGTCTACATGGCGGGAGGCCTCAGGAGCACCCAGCCCTGCCCTCACCTGGTTCGTGGTCTCCCGGCCCCCAGACAGTGAGAAATAAAAGGCTGCTGAAGCCGCCCCATCTGTGGTATTCGCTACGGCAGCCCCAGCCCACCAACATGCCATCTTCTCATGAATAACGCAGAGCGCCGTGCTTCCTGCCACCACCCAGGCAGGGCCTCGCCCGCAGTGGAAGCAGGCCACTGTGAACTGCACCTGCCCACTGCCCACGAGCAAGTGCAGAGCCAGCGTCGCAAGTTACCAGGCGCCAGGGCCCTGTCGCCAATCACCTACAAAGGAAGAGGGTGTGTCTAAAACTCCTTCCCTTCGCTAACCCCCTGAAGACACCTGTGGACCTTCAGGAGCACCAGGCACATTTCCGTCAGCGACCTACGAACAGGCCCATTTTACAGATGGGAAAACTAAAGCTCAAAGGGGGCCACAACCTGTCACCGGGAACTGCTGTGGCCCAGGACTAGAAAGGAGTGTGGCAACTGCACCCACAGCAATCGGGCCTCTGTGGCACAGTGGCCTCGGGCTGGGCCCCACTGAAGCTTCACCAGCACTCCTGGGACCACGCCACTGGAGGGGTACTGGAGACGTGGGATTTGGAGGTTTATTCCCCAAAACAAACTATGAACCAAGGTGTGGACACAGGTATAGCTCCTTAGAGAGCCCAGAAAACATACACGGCCTGGCCGCAGAGCTCCCCAGGGCTGTCTTGCTGATCCCAGGGCTACCGTCTCCTCCACGGCAGGCAGAGGGGGTGGGGAGCAAGATAGAGGACCCCTACCCGCAAGGGTATACTCTGGGCAGGAGGACCACTGAGTTGCAGCATGGTGCCCACTGCCCAGGGCGTGAGCCACATGCGCCACTGACATCACTTGGCCCTGCCCCACACCAACTGGGTGCTGACTCCCAGCTGGACAAATGCCCTGTGTCGGCAGAAGCCGTCGTGTGGCCCCAGGGAGGCTGGGGCAGCGCCAGCTGGTGTGTCAGGTGGTGCTGGACTCCCCTTCTCCAGGTCCTCCCTTCTCTAAGGATGGGCTGGAGCAGCCAGCGCCCTGCTGCCCCACGGTGCCGAGGCAGGACATGGGGACCACGCCCTGGGCAGTGAGAGATCTGCAGAAGGAGAGACCTCTCACTAGGTACTGAGCCCTAGACTCTCCGCTTCCTCAGTAAATGGGTGGGGCGGAGAGCAGCGTAACTTTTGGTGTGATCCATAAATTTATGATACAAATCCTGAGACTGCTATGGCCCCTTTGGAATTCTTCCAACCAGGGGAAGAGGGGCGCCTTATGGAGAACTGCAATGGGTGAATCTGGCCCAGGGGCGGACGGGCCACTGCCAGGCTGGTGCGTGCAGCCTGTTCTGGAGGCACACATCCGCCCCACGTCAGGGCTGTGGCATGCGGGAACGCACAGGGCTGCTGACAGCGTCTCTGCCTCGAGTTTGCTCTAAAAACAGAGTGGACCCTGGGCTGGCCCCAGTTCCTTGGCTTAACTGGTTTCCCCAGAGATAACATGGCCCAAGCCCAGGACGTGCTTCACCCAGAGCACATCCACACGAGATGTGCACCTCCCGATCCTTCTGTACTTGGCTGTTACAACAGACCCACGGCATCTAAGGGAAACCAGGCAGAAACAGTTCTGTCAAGAGAAAGGTGACGAGCCTGTTGTGTAAACCCTGTAACCCGTGACTCCCACGGGAATTCCCTCCCTTTTCCCAGGGTAAGATCCTAGATGCTTTGGCCTCGGGTTGAGGCTTCCCAACGCACCTGGAGCTGACCTCATTTCCTCCTCACTCGCCCTGACCTCTCACTCCCCCACCAGAAAGGGGAGGCGCTGCGACCTTCCGGAGTCACCCCTGGCTGACAGTGTGCTGCTCAGGAAGGGGGCAGGCGTGCGAGAAGGTGAACAGATGGGGCCACACGGCAGGGCTGAGGACTCAGCACAGCACCCAGGAACAAGGCTGTTCCTCCAGATCCCCCTCCATGCACCCAGCACTGCACCCCACCACTGTACCCAGGCGGCAGGCCAGGCACGAGGGGAAGGGGCATCTGGGTACAGGGCAAGGAGGGCATCTGTGCAGCTCTCTGCAGGTGTCAGAGGCTTTGGAAGAGTGGGGCGGGGGGTGAGATGTCCATGTGGCCCAGTGCAGTGTCTAACCATGAATGGGATGAGGACGGCACCCACTATGGTGTGTAAGGGCTGGAGTGGGGTGAGGAGGCATCTGCTTGGGGCATGAGCCTGAGCAATGGGGGCCAGGGAAGGGGAGGGGCTGACCCCCATGTCCAACAGGAGAAGTGAGGAGTGAGGAGGGGAGCCTCACACAGAAGCCTCCTGACAACAAGACACATGTCACCAACTCAGCCTCAAAGGCTCAGGAAGAAGTTTTCTCTACACTACTACTCCTGCAACTTTCTACAATTTTGAAATAATTTTTTAAAAAGTCTACAACCAGTGGAGACCAGCCCAAATTGTAACTGCACTGCATCTGAACAAATGGCAGGCTGAGCATGTGGGTCAGGGACCTCCCTGCTCCACCCTGGGGACCTTGGCTCCGCAGCCATGCCCACGGCACCCGAAAACAGGAACCTGACGCACCGTCCCCGGGAGACAGCGAGGGTTTGGAAGCTTATGTCCCGCAGACGCTGCCTGGAACCGCTGGTGGGAGGTCCTGTAGGCCCTAGAATTCGGGGAGCTCTCAGGCCCAGGGTGACAAAGTGAGAATCATTCACCTCCCTCTGTATGTCAAAATAGGGTCCTGGAGGATTAAATGTGTAAATAAAAAATAAAGCCATAAAAGCACTATAAAAAACACACAAAAGAGTTATAAAACACAAAGAAAACAGAAATTTGACTAAGCAGATTAAAAACATCTATAGGGGAAAATTATGTGAACATATTCAAAAGCACTACCAATGAGGGGAGAGACATCTGCAGACAACAGAACAGGCAGCTTCCTTCCTATATAAATAGTTCTTCCAAACCAATAAGAAAAGACAAGTAGGCCAAAAGGCAAACAGGTAAAGGGCAGAGATAGGCAGCTTACAGAGAACGTGGCTGAGGGAACCTCCTTCTAAGGAAGAGCACACTTTAGAAACCAAACCCTGCTGTCCACCCTTGCTGCCAGCAGAGACCTGGGCCTGTCCGTGTTGGCACGGAGCAGAGGCAGCCTCTCGCCCGCTGAGCAGGAGCTCCCATTGGGCAGTGTCTTCAGAAGGCGATTTGGTGAAATTCATTGATGTTTTAAACGTCCGCACATTTGACTCAGCAATTTCACCTCTACAGTTTTGACTGCAAACGCATTTACTCGTATTCACAAAGATGTTGGACACGCACCTGCCCTGAAGCACTGGCCCCATCAGACAGCAGCGGCCTTGAAAAGGAACAAGGCCGCCGTGTGCTGACGAGCAACCATCCCCAAGAGTGGGGGAGGCAAGGGGCCAGGGCATGCCTCGTGTGCAGGGAGAGAGCCCGGGAGACGGAGGATGGCAGAGGGAAGGCTGCCCCGACACCGCCTCACACCGCATCCCCAGCTTCTCAACAAGGAGGCAGCAGTGCAGGCATCAGCTCAAGGAAGTGCAGCTTCCTTCAGAGCCATCGAGGGCGAGCCCCAGGGGACACCCCACAGGGCAGAGGACGGGCCCAGCTTCCCTCAGAGCCATCGAGGGCGAGCTCCAGAGGACACCCCACAGGAGAAAGGACGGGCCAAGCATCAGGCAGTCGGAGAAGCGGCTGAACACAGGCAGCCCGCACAGCTCACGAGGGGCACAGCTGGAACAGGTGGTCACCTACAGAGGGTGCAGCTGGGGGGATTTTGTGCCCTTCGTTTTTCTCTGTCTTCCAAATTTTCTTCATTATTTACACTGCACCTTTGTAACTAAGTGGCCATTTAGTTAAAAAAAAAAAAAAAGAAAAAAAATTGGGAATGAGTTGCCCTAATCAGAGACAATGTCCTGGAAGAAAACTGGTAAGATTATTAACCAAAGAGCCACATCAACATATTTTCTAAAACACACCCACCAAGTTTTATTGCTAAAGCACCCTTTTTGTTGATGAAAAATCTCTCCCGTGAGGAACTCTTGAATGCCCCAAACCATTGTGTACATCCAAAGGACAGATTCCAAACCCTCAGGACTGACTTCTGACACACAGACCCATGGTTGCTTGGCCACCTGTGCAGTTTTCAGACCTGGGGAAGGCTGATGGGGCAACCTGTGGTACCAGCTCTGCGGCCCCATTCAAAGGTGGCCTCAGGACAACAGAGTGGCCGCACCAGCCCCAAGAGACCAACAGGAGAGAGTGAGCAGCACCCACGGGCAGATAGGAGGGGAGGGGTGCTCCCCTCTTGGCAGACTGTCCTGCCGGCGCCTGGGCCCCCCAGCATGACGGGAGTAACTCCTTTCTGCTCCCCCAGGCTCCCCTTCCTGCCTCCACCAACCCGGCTCAGCTCCATTGCCTTCTCCAGGTTATCATCGGGAGGCACCAGGCAGGGGCCCTCCAAATAACGAGGCGTCAGGGGACAGTGAGCACCACACCAAGGAGCAAAGGCACGTTCCCACCTCCACTGTTTCCGAGGATGGAGGCAAACGGCTCATCCTCAAAGGCTCCTCTCTCAGGGAAGGAGGACTGTGGACACCAATTCCATAGGAGGCAGAAACCACCACAGTCGGAGCTTCAGAAGTGCCAGAGGGCAGCGTCCCTCTGGCAAGGGCTGGGGAGCCTCAACATCTGCCTGGAGAGCAAGAGGGTGACCAGCGAGGTGATCTGACAGCCACTCCCCACAGTGCGTCCACCATGTGCTCTGCGGGTGTCCCCTCCTGTCCATAATTAACTTGGTACGAGGATGAGCCCGTGGGGGGATGAGGATGAGCCCTGCTCAGGGCTCTGTACCCAATGGTCAGCACAGACTCTCCCTGAACGTGACCAGCCCTGAGCCCGCAGGGTGAGCAGACAGGGGAGTGAAGGTCTCATCAGGCTCGGCTGTCAGACCACGTTTACAGAACACTGCCCCCCGGGAGGGGTCGGGATGGGAGCACCAATCATCCAGCGTACACCAGGAGGTCCCCAACCTCACAGATTCTGCCTGAGTGGCTTGAGGGGGGCTTTGGGAAACAGCAGCGGGCCGGTGCCCGGAGGGAGGCACTGCTGGACCCATGGGCTTTCTGTCCAGCACAGCAAGGTGGAACCACGGGGCATGCACAGAGGCCCATGGGCCTCCAGCCCCTCCTCCACCCCTAAGTTTCTACCTGAAAACCCTGGCTGCCCTCTGGCCCCAGCTGCTGATGACATGAGTGATGGCGAGAGCGACAGCACATGGCCTTGGCGGGATGCTGCCTGCCAGGCTCTGCAGGCAGCTGGAACACGCCAAGAACCTAAAATAGCTCCCACCACCGAGTCCAGAGAGCCGAGTTTAGAAACAGCGACCCACACGCTCCAATGGCATCTCCCCGCCCCGCCACCTCCAAGCACATGACACAGATGCACCGAGAAGCAGCACCCCAGGAGAATGACCCCAGGGCCTCACCACACCACATGTCCAGCCCACTCCAAAGACCACAGCTGGAGTCAGCACTGTAAAGACAGCGTCCCGCCTTGGGAGGAAGGTGCTGGAGTGGCGAGGAAGAAGGAAGGCTCCCAGGCCATCCTGTCTGGTGATGAAGCAGGAGCACTCGAGAACCCACCAGTGACCAGGCCCAACTCTGCTGATGTGACACTCCAGAAAATTCCAGAAATCACCACCCCCGATGGCAGGCAGCTCTGTGGACATGCTCTGTCCCTCCACACTGGCCCATGGCCTCTCCACATGGCCAGGAAGGCGGCCTGGTCAGCGTGTGGAGAACAGAACAAAGATAGTCCCCGGGCTTCGCAGGAGACAACTAGGGCTATTCCCAGGGAACCTTCCATCAGACAGGGGCCGGTGGCTTCACCAGGCTGTCCATGTGAGGTGGGGACCCCGCCTGGACAAAGGGCACGAGGCAAGCTCAGCCGAGGAACCCACTGGCTGCTTCCTGAATGGGGTGGGGTCAGCTCTAATGAGGTCAGCCAGCAGCACGGTCTGTGGACATGGGGGTCACAGACACAAAATCCCCCACAGGGCCACGGGGACAGCAGTCTCTGGGTGGCACGAGCAGGCATTTATTTGTAACGTCTTTTTTTTTGTCTTTTCACAATGCGCACTTCCTGCCTCTTCCTTATGAAGTTATTTCTTACAAAAGTAATTTGAGAGGGAGACTGGTCCCTAACTTTCAAGTCTCTGCCAAAGGTGCCGCTGTGGGGAGGCGCGGTGAGGGGCGACACAGGACTCGGGACGTTCACCCATGGCCAGCTCAGCTCCCATGGAGCCAGGAGCTCAAACAGGACAGGCTGAAAGGGCTCCATCCACGCCCGGGCCCCTCCCACTCGCCCCCCATTCTGCAGCAGCTCCAGCGCCGTGCGGATCCGCTTCCTCCCACCGCTGAGCACACCACATGGCGACACTGCCCCGCTGCCTCCAGGAACTTCCCAACCCCACGCATGAAGATGTCCGCTGCAGCAAGGATGGCCCCTAGGACATGGGGACCTCACTGCAGCCAAGCTGGGACTCTCCTCTGCCCAGGATGGCGCCCAGACACGGTGTCTGCACGAGCTGAGTGAGCCGGGACCACATCTCATCACAGCGCGAAAACCCCACGGCAGCTGGCAGAGGGAAGTGGTGTTGCTACACCCAGGGCCGTGGCTCTTCTACCGCAGCACGTCCGAGCACTGTCAGGGCCTTTACCTCCAACGAGCTCCTTTAATCCGACAAACTCTTACTCCACCATGCTGCCCACGAGCACGATACCGCCACAAGCTCCAGGACACGGCAGGGGGGTCACCATGAGCCTCCTTGTCACCTGCTAAGGCTGCACTCTGCACTCAGGGCCCTGCAAGGATGAACTCACAGAGTCCCTGGCATCGCTTCTTATAGAGGAGAGCTGATCACAGAGAGCTGCAGGCTGCCAGCGAGGAAGCAGTGGGTGGGAAGTGACCCAACAGGTGGCTCTGCGGCTGTCTCCTGACCACCCGCCCAGATGGAAGAAGGAATACCTGAAGCACGTGTCGCCCAGGACAAACAGACCAGCACTGCAGATGGCGCGACTGTAGGACAGAAAACCCAAACATGCCACTCGGAGGCCAGGAGGAAACACTCGCGGGCTGGATTGGCCCGGGGTTCATGGTTGGCCGACCCCTGGTCCAGCATCTTGACAACGTGAGCTCACAAGGATGCCATGCTCAAGAAAGAGCAACTCCCTGACTTCCCGAGTAGAAAAGCTCAGCCCTGCCCAGGTCCCCATGGAAGTCACCAGAGGCAGGCCCAGCCCCGCCCATTGCCACAGGAGGCGGCACAGGCACAGGCCCGGGTGGTACCGACGCTCAGAGCCATGGCAGAACACAGGCAAGGACGAGCACTTGCCTTCGCCAGCACCACCCACCACTACTCCCAGGGTTGGGAGACTGATCCAGACCTGGATCTGAGGCCCCCTCTCTGGGGACCTGAATGCCAGCAGCATGGGACAGACCATGGGAGCGGGGAGGAGGGTGACAAAAAGGCATGCCCAGTGCATCAAGGCTGTAAGGGTCAGTGTGAACACAGCAGGGTGCAGGCCCCACCGGTCATGGCTGTCACAGGTCCAGTGCCCCAGGGATGGCCACAGCCTCTCTGAGCAAGGGGCCCCTCCTTCCTCCCTATGGGAGTCTCTGAGACAATGGGTGGGGGTGGGTGGGTCAGCGTATATCTGTTTGCCCTGAGGAGAATGAAGCGAGACCGTCAGGAGGCCAGGCAGCCACTCTATAGGACCAAGGGCCCAGGGACCTCCCACACCACACTTTACAGCCAGGCTGCTAGGGTGCCATGCAGAGTGGGGACGGCAACACTAGGAGTAGAGGGCCCAGGCTAAGGCTCTGAGAGAGGGGGTACCGAAGAGCAATGCTGGAGCTGGGGAGGGAGACCCCCTGGCCACAGAGATGCTCCAGCCACCAAGAGGATGCACAGCAGGGCTGGCTGGGCCATGCCTACTGTCCACTCTGAGCTCAGGGCCTGGCAGCACGGGTGCTCAGCAAATGGTCACCAGGCTGTACCAACATCACTCACGCCCTGTAAAGAGACCTCCAAAAGCCCCTCCACGCACAGGGTTCAGCACCCCCACACTCAGTGCCGGTGGCACACGTATGGGGCCCTCGTCACATGGCCTAACACAGGGAAGTGGGGTACATGAGGGTGAGTTACCCCAGCACAAGCACTCAAGAGGCACAGGGTGAGCTGCAGGTGACTCTGGGATAGTGTTGGGCGCCTGGCTCCTTGGCACCTCAGGCCTGTCCACACATTGTCTCTCTCAGCAGAGTGCACACACACGTCCTCATGCAGCATGCTGCAAGGGCCGCAGGCCAAGTCCTCCCACACTTCATCACCAGTGAAGGGCCTGCAGAGCCCAGGGACGGGCCAGCTGGGAACGAGGAGCAGGAGCGGTTCAGCCACAGCGGGGAGAGAGGGGATGCACACACAGGACAAGGCACTCACATGCTCTCCTCTCAGAGCCCTGACAACAGAGCGGGCACGACACAGGCCCCTCCCCTGCCGTCCCTCCCTGAGGAGGAGGCCGGGACCCTGGGGCCCAGCCCCACAGTCACTCACCTGTCCCAACCCCTTCCCCCTTGACCCTGCTCATCCCAGGCTTCTGTCTATTAAAAAGAACGGGCTCCCTGCAGACCAAGGCAAGCACAGCCCAGCAGCAGGGTCCTTCCTGCACTCCCACCATGTGACAACAGGGCCAGACGCCATCAGCATTTAGGCCCAGCAGCCCCCCAGTTGCCAGGAGACCCAGAGAAGAAGCCCATGTCCTCCAACCTCCGCCCAGTCAAGCACACAGGCCTTCCAGTCCTGCTAGCCAGGATGCCCCTGGAACAGTCGGTGCCCCTCCTGGGGGCCTAGTGGAGGTGCTCCTCCAGCTGAGGGCCTACTCCAGACGGCAAGGAACCCAATGCCCAGGTGACACACAGAGGGGCTCACAGCCAGCAGCCTGCAACCACAGATGCAGCCAGCTCCCCCCGCCAGGCGGGTGACACACACCGCCCCGAAGAAAGAGGTCTCTGCTCCCAAACGCCGTAAGCGTCATCGCCCGCAAAAGCCCCCCAGGGCCCCCGGCCAGATGTCCTCAGGGAGGCAGAGAGGCAGGAAGGCCAGGGGGAAGCGAAACAGCCACAAGGCCAAAGCCCCCACAAGCAGATGCAGACAAGGAGGGATCCTGTGCTGGGACTGGCACCTGGGAGCAGGAACGCCCCCACAAGCAGCTGCAGACAAGGAGGGATCCTGTGCTGGGACTGG
>NC_060287.1:39461682-39461879 GCF_021613505.1 Equus quagga | reverse complement strand
CAGACAAGGAGGGATCCTGTGCTGGGACTGGCCCCTGGGAGCAGGAATGCCCCCACACGCAGCTACAGACAAGGAGGGATCCTGTGCTGGGACTGGCCCCTGGGAGCAGGAACGCCCCCACACACAGCTACAGACAAGGAGGGACCCTGTGCTGGGACTGGCCCCTGGGAGCAGGAACGCCCTCTCCAGGTCACTCA
>NC_060287.1:39446209-39461458 GCF_021613505.1 Equus quagga | reverse complement strand
GCACACCTGCCCCGCTGCCACTCCACTATGTTCACTGCTGAGACGCCGGAGCAGACCCAGCTCTAACCACCCCTCTGAGTTACTCAGCGCTGCGGTTTCTCCCGAGTGATGTGTGCTGCACACATTAATAATGTGTTTCTCTTGTTACTGTCTTTAGTTAATCTAACTTGCAGGGTCCTAGCCAAAGAACCTAGGATGGTAGAAGGGAAAAGTTTTTCCTCCCTAGAGTTTCGATTACAAAGGATGGCAAGGAGATTCAGGTATGTCTTTCCAGTAACAAAACATCCAAAGCAGATGATACAATAGCTGTGAGGGACGTCAGCATCACCACAGAGTGAACTAGCCCAGGACTCTCTCCCCTCCAACATACAATGAAAAGGGGCATCCATACTCCAACAGACGACATCCTAACACAACACAAAAACGTCAGACAGACAGCTTGTCACATGACGGTGGGCAGAGAGCACGGAGGCCCCTCAGAGGAGCTGGAATGGGGTAAGACAGAACTTCACTCCCTCCCCTAAAGACTGCGATTCGGACTGTGGGAGGATCCAGGAGGGAAGGAGTGGCGGAGGGGACACTCATTCGTGGGAACATCAAGGATCGCCGAGGGCCCTCGCAGCCTAGAGGGAAGCCCTCTAACAGGGCGAAAGCTTTCGCACTGGGTGACCTCATCAAGCCAATACCCCAGGACACCAGATAATGAGAGCAGAGTGAGAAATGCAGGCAGGAGAAAGCACCCGTCCCCCCAGCCGCCCCGCTCCACTGCCTGGGTTCTCGGCTAAAAGCAGAGGGCTCAGAATACATGACTCTTGACCCTCAGTCAGTGGCGACAGGCGGTAACCGCAACTGAATAATATCAGAATGAGAAAGACCTGAGCTTCCATCATCAGACACTAAATCAAATCCCCAGACCAGAGAGAAAACGACAAGCACCCAGAACTCAGACCTGAGGACACAGAAATATGTAATCTAAATGACAATGAATTCAAAACAGCTATCATCAAAAAACTCAATGAGGTCAAAGAGAACGTAGAGAAACAATTCCACAAATTCAGGAGCTACTTCACAAAAGAGACTGAAACTATAGAGAAGAATCAGGGAGAAATATTAGAGATGAAAGACACAATGGAAGAGCTAAAACAAAACACAGATTCCCTGAACACCCAAGTGGACATCACAGAGGGACGTATCAGCATAATCGAGGACAGACACGTTGAAATGCTACAGACAGAGCAGGAAAGAGAACTAAAGCTAAAAAGAAATGAAGACAGTCTCTGAGAAATATCCGACTCAATGAGGAAATACAACATAAGAATTATAGGTATCCCAGAAGGTGAAGAGAAGGAGAATGGAGTACAAAGCAGGTTCAAAGTAATAATAGCAGAGAACTTCCCAAACCCAGGGAAATAGAGGGAAATCTTTGTGGAAGAGGCTTCCAGATCTCCTAGATTTGTCAATGGAAAAGGACCTACTGCAAGGCATATAGTAGCAAAACTGGCAAAAATGAATGACAAAGAAAGAATACTAAGGGCAGCAAGGCAGAAGAAAATAACCTAGAAAGGAACCGCTATCAGGCTTTCAGCAGATTTTTCTGCAGAAACCTTGCAAGCTAGGAGAGAATGGAACGACATATTCCAATCTTTAAAAGACAAGAATCTTCAGCCAAGAATACTCTATCCAGCAAAAATATCCTTCAGATATGAGGGAGAAATAAAAACTTTCCCACACAAACAAAAGCTAAGGGACTCTGGAGCCATGAGACACCCCCCTACAAGAAATCCTCAAGAAGGCCCTCATACCTGAAAACAAAAAAAGGGGGAGAAGGGGGTCACAAAACACAGAGTAAGGAGATAAATTGGCAGAGAGAATCAGAATAGGACAACAAATACTCAAGTACAGCATTAAGCTAAAGGGAAGGAAAACACCAAGATAATCTTGTCATTTTTAACGACAAACTCACAAAACAAGATGGAATAAGATATGACAAAACAACTTAGGAGGGGAAAAGGAAAGGGACTGAATTGGTTTAGACTAAGGAAATAAGGGGCCATCAGAAAATGGACTATCTTACACATGAAATTCTGAATACAAACCTCAGGGTAACCACTAAACAAAAAAGCAGAACAGAGACACAAATAATAAATAAGAAGAAAACAAAGAAACACATCATAAAAAACTGCATAATTCAATGGGTAGACCAAAATACACAGAAGGAGAAACAAAGGAAATGCAGGAAAACCAGAAAACAAGTGATAAAGTGACAGCATTAAACCCTCATACATCGATAATCACCCTAGATGTAAATGGATTGAATTCTCCAACAAAAAGACACAGAGTAGCGAGATGGATTAAAAAACAAGACCCAACAGTATACTGCCTCCAGGAAACACATCTCAGCTCCAATGACAAACACAGGCTCAGAGTGAAGGAACGGAAGGTGATACTCCAAGCTAATGGCAAACAAAAGAAAGCAGGTGTCGCAATACTTATATCAGACAAAGTAGACTTCAAGGTAAGACAGGTACAGAGAGACAAAGAGGGGCAGTATAAAATGATCAAATGGGCACTCCATCAAGAAGAAATAACACTCACAAATATCTATGCACCCAACTCAGGAGCACCAGAGTTCATAAAGCAACCATTAACAAACCTAAAAGGAGATAGTAATAATGACACAATAATAGTAGAGGACCTCAACACTCTACTCACATCATTGGACAGATCATCCAGACAGAAAATCAACAAGGAAACAGTGGAATCAAATGAAAAGCTAAACCAGTTGAACTTAATAGACATATATAGAACGCTCCATCCAAAAACATCAGAATACACATTCTTCTTAAGTGCGGACAGAACATTCTCAAGGATAGACCATATGTTGGGAAACAAGGCAAGTCCCAATAAATCTAAGAAAGTTGAATTCAAGCATCTTTCCCGATCACAATGCTATAAAGCTAGAAATTAATTACAAGAAAAAAGCTGAGAAAGGGACAAAGATGTGGAGACTAAACAACATGCTATTGAACAAGCAATGGATCATTGAATAAATTAAAGGAGAAATCAAAAAATATCTGGAGACAAATGAAAATGATAAAATACCATACCAACTCATATGGGATGCAGCAAAAGCCGTATTAAGAGGGAAATTCATTGCAATACAGGCACACCTTAACAAACAAGAAAAGCCCCAAACAAGCAATCTCAAATTACACCTAACTGAACTAGAAAAAGAACAACAAACAGAGCCCAAAGTCAGCAGGAGAGAAATACTAAAAATCAGAGCAGAAATAAATGCTTTTGAAACAAAAAAGGCAGTAGAAAGGATCAATGAAACAAAGAGCTGGTTATTTGAGAAGATAAAATTGACAAACCCCTAGCCAGACTTACAAAGGGAAAGAGAAAGCTCAGATAAATAAAATTAAAAATGAAAGAGGAGAAATAACAACAGACACCACAGAAATACGAGGGATTATAAGAGAATACTACAAAAAACTATATGCCAACAAAATGGATAAGCTAGAGGAAATGGATAAATTCTTAGACTCTTACAACCTCCCAAAGCTGAATCAAGAAGCAGACATTCTGAATAGACTGATCACAAGGAACGAGATTGAAACAGTAATCAAAGGGTCCCAAAGAATAAAACTCCAGGACCAGATGGCTTTCCTGGGGAATTCTACCAAACTTTCAGAGAGGATTTAATACCTATCCTTCTAAAGCTATTCCAAAAAAATTAGGGAAGATGGAACACTTCCTAACACATTCTACGAGGCCAACATCACTCTGATACCAAAGCCTGACAAGGACACCACAAAAAAGGAAAAGTACAGGCCAATATCGCTGATGAACATAGATGCAAAAATGCTCAACAAAATTTTGGCAACCCGAATTCAGCAATATATCAAAAGGATCAAACATCATGATCAAGTGGGATTCATACCAGGGACACGGGGATGGTTCAACATCCGCAAATCAATCAATGTGATACACCACATCAACAAACAGAGGAATAAAAACCACATGATCATCTCAACACAGAGAAAGCATTTGACAGGATCCAACCGCCATTTATGAGAAAAACTCTTAACAAAATGGGAATAGAAGGGAACTACCTCAACATAATAAAAGCCATATATGACAAACCCACAGCCAACATCATACTCAATGGGCAAAAACTGAACACCATCCCAGTGAGAATAGGAACAAGACAGGGATGCCCTCTATCACCATCTTACTCAACATAGTACTGGAGGTTTTGGCCAGAGCAGTTAGGCGAGAGAAAGGAATAAAGGGAATCCAAATACGGAGTGAAGTGAAACTCTCGCTGTTTGCAGATGACATGATCTTGTATACAGAAAACCCCAAAAACTCCATCGGAACAATAAAAGAAATAATTAACTACAGTAAAGTTGAAGGGTGCAGAATCAACTTAGAAAAATCAGTTGCTTTTCTATACTCGAATAATGAACTTACAGAAAGAGAACTCAAGAATACAATTCCATTTACAATCACAACTAAAAGAATAAAGTACCTAGGAATAAATTTAACCAAGGAGGTGAAGGACTTACTCAATGAAAACTATAAGACATTACTGAAAGAAATTCATAATGACTTGAAGAAATGGAAACAGATTCCATACACATGGATTGGAAGAATAAACATAGTTAAAATGTCCATACTACCCAAAGCAATCTTCAGATTCAATGCAATCCCAATCAGAATCCCAATGACACTCTTCATAGAAACAGAACAAAGAATCCTAAAATTCATATGGGGCAACCAAAGACCCTGAATTGCTAAGGCAATCCTGAGAAAAAAGAACAAAGCTGGAGGCATCACAATCCCTGACTTCAAAATGTACTACAAAGCCATAGTGATCAAAACAGCCTGGTACTGGTACAAAAACAGACACACAGATCAATGGAACAGAACTGAAATCCCAGAAATAAAACCGCACATCTATGGACAGCTAATCTTTGACAAAGGAGCTGAGAACATACAATGGAGAAAAGACAGTCTCTTCAATAAATGGTGTTTGGAAAACTGGACAGCCACCTGCAAAAGAATGAAGGTAGACCATTATCTCAGGCCATACACAAAAATAAACTCAAAATGGACCAAAGACTTGAAAATAAATCCTGAAATCATAAAACTCCTGGAAGATAATATAGGTAGTACACTGTTTGACACTGAACTAAAAAGGATCTTTTCAAATACTATGTCTTCTCAGACACAGGAAACAAAAGAAAAAATAAACAAGTGGGAGTTCATCAGACTAAAGAGCTTCTGCAAGGCAAAAGAAACTAGAATCAAAACAAAGAGACAACCCACCAATTGGGAGAAAATATTTGCAAATCATATATCTGACAAGGGGTTAATCTCCATAATATATAAGGAACTCACACAACTCAACAACAAAAAAAAAACAACCTGATCAAAAAATGGGCAAAGGATGTGAACAGACATTTTTTCAAAGAAGATATACAGATGGCCAATAAACACATGTAAAGATGTTCAACATCACTAATCATCAGGGAAATGCAAATAAAAACTACACTTAGATACCACCTTCATCTGTTAAAATGGCTATAATCACTAGGACTAAAAATAACAAATGTTGGAGAGGGTGTGGAGAGAAGGGAACCCTCATCCACTGCTGGTGGGAATGCAAACTGGTGCAGCCACTATGGAAAACAGTAGGGAGATTCCTCAAAAAACTAAAAATAGAAATACCATAGGCACAGCTAACCCACTACTGGGTGTCTACCCAAACAATTTGAAAACAACGATCCAAAGTAACCACATGCACCTCCATGTTCACTGCAGCACTATTCACAATAGCCAAGACATGGAAACACTCCAAGTGCCCACCCACTGAGCACTGAATAAACGAGATGTGGTGTATATATACAATGGAATACTACTCAGCCAGAAAAAAGACAAATTCATCCCATTTGCAACAACATGGATGGACCTGGAGGGAATTATGCTAAGTGAAATACGCCAGACTGAGAAAGACAAACACCACATGATTTCACTCATATGTGGAATATAAACAAACACATGGACAAAGAAAACAGTTCAGTGGTTACTGGGGATGGGGGTGGGGGGTGGGCACAGGGGGTGAAGGGGAGCACTTATGTGTGACAGTCCAGAAATAATGTACAACTGAAATCTCACAATGATGTAACTAGTATGAACTCAACAATAAAACAAAAATCCAAAGTTGGGGCTGGCCCCGTGGCCGAGTGGTTAAGTTCGCGCGCTCCACTGCAGGCGGCCCAGTGTTTCGTTGGTTCGAATCCTGGGCGCGGACATCGCACTGCTCATCAGGCCACGCTGAGGCGGCGTCCCACATGCCACAACTAGAGGAACCCACAACGAAGAATACACAACTATGTACCGGGGGGGCTTTGGGGAGAAAAAGGAAAAAATAAAATCTTTAAAAAAAAAAAAAAAAATCCAAAGAAATGATGTAAACAAACGTAACCCCACAGAAAATGCTTGATATAAATCGTACCTGTGAAATAATTACGACTTAAAACTCTTAAATGTTGGTTACAAACTATAGATGGAAACCTGGAAAAAAATATACTGAAAACCTGGATGCTGCTTAATTATCCAACAGGAAAATAGTTAAGAAAACTCGGCACATCCGTCCAACAGAGTACCAAGGGCCACAAAGAGTGAATGTCAAAGCAGTTAGGATAGCTACTTACAACTTCAAAGATGGAAACATACAGTAGGATTAAACCAGCATAAAAAGATGCAAGGTAAGCTTAGCAGGATTACAAGACTGGTGCAAACAGCCTGGAGGGCCGGACTGCCACGAACACACGGCTGTGATGGGAAGATGCTCAGCCGCAGTGTGCAGCTCATGTGGGCACATTAAGGCCTCTCTCCACAGAGGGAGGTGGCGAGCCCACCCAGGCCTTGGGCTCACTCCCCTTCCCAGGGCTGCCCAGTGCAGCAGAACCGCCCTCCACTTCAAGGGCCCAAGAGACAGGAGGCTCTGGCCAAGAACACTGGCTAGGTCCAAGAACATGTTAAAAGACTTGGGAGAATGCAACCAGCAAAATCCAAAATAAGGGACGTGCATTGGGAAAAAGAACCCCCCCATATCATGGACACATGGAGAGTCTTCAAGTCGTCCCCCAACCAACGCCTCAGTCTCCTGCACTCGATACTGGCTTCCGCTCAGACCAGCTTGCCAGAGGCCTCCTGCACCAACACAGCGAAGGCGGGACTGAGTGCAGGACACTGAAGTGTTGGTCATGGGAGGGCTTGAAGTCTTTGCGTGTCTATAAGGGGGAGGCCCTTTTCCCCAGTGCATTTCCCTTCTCTTGGATTCTGCTGGTTGCCTTCTCCTCATGTCTTTTCACACAGACGGGGAGAGACGGGGAGGGGCTGGGCTGCAGCGTGGAGCCCTTATCTGCACCCTGACTTTTACAGAGAAACTTTTAGAAGGCCATCACAAACACGTGAGCTCTGAGTGTTTCTCTCATAATAAGGAATTCCTACTAATTTGTTAAGGTGGGATAATTGCATTGCAGGTATGCTTATGTCTTTTTTAAGAGCCCTTGGAAGCATTTGCTAAAGAATTCATGAATGAAACACTGTTTGCTTCAAAACTCTCCAGTATGTGTGTTGAAGGCAAGTGATAGGATGGATAAATGGATTTCTTTATACCATTCTCTCTACTTTAGTATATCTTTAAAATTTTCCAATAATGAAAATCTTTTGAAAATGTACAGGCCAACTTGGAATCTGTGGTGGCCCACACATACAAACAACCTCAAAGCTGGCATGCCTCTGCGTTGTGAACACCCAAACCCTACGGTCCGCCTCACCCACTCTCACCTCTCCGGACGGAAGTAACACTCCTTGTGTCCAGGTCCAGCTTCTGCACCAAGGCACTGGGGTCGATCTTGGTCCTGGCAAAGACGTCAGTGTTCACGAAAGCCCACTCCTAAAACAGAAAGAAAGGAGACGTAAGACTCGCTCCATGGTTTCAAGGTGAAATGCAAGCCAGTCACGGACAGGGAGGCCCCTCGGGAAGGACTTCAAGGGGCTCAAGGACCAGTTCCGGCTTCTATGAAGGAGGACCTGGAGGAACGACCCTCACCCCCAAGAGTGGAGCCCAAGGCCACTGGGAGCTCAGACCCCAGAGCTCTAAGGCAGCATCCTTCCTGCTGGCCTCAAATCCCACACAGCTCTGCTCTGGGTCTGGGACCTTCTCAGACCAGATTTAGGATCAGTATCGATTACAAATTCCAGTCTCAACATTCAGAAGCACCTATGACAGGAACCAGATCTCGTTCCAGACCTGGCACCTTATTCCTGTTCTTTCCGCAGCACTCTCCCATTTCACAGCCACTGTTCCATCTCAGCACTCTTCCTCCCAGGTCTGTTCCCAACCCACATTCATCCCCACATCAAGATTTCAAAACCCTCCAAGTCACTCAGCCCGTCACACTGTGCTAACCCAGAACTCGCCTCCCATGCCTGTCCGGCTCATTCCAGGTCCAAGTCAAGGACAGAGGCCTCCGGAAGGACCACGGCATCGACCCCCAAAGGAGTCACAGACTGAGACAGGACCAGGGTGAGGCAGAAACCAGCCCAAGCACCACGAAGGTGCCAGGCTAGATGGCAGCCCCGAGCGCCCTCACGCAGAGCTCCCACCCAGAGCACCTGACAGAGAAGCCCTCGCTCCTGAGGGGTCCCAGGACAGGGAGAGACAGTCCATGAACAAGAGACATCAGAGACCCCACAGAGAGCAGCGCTGGAGCCTGGGTGGCAGCCAGGTGGGCTAGGCGGGAGGGCCTTCTCGGTCAAGATCTCAGGGCAAGGAGCCACAGGAGATGAGGGGTCAGGTGCAGCCTCAGGTCACGCATCTAGGTCTGTATACAGCCCATCCTCAAGTTCTTTCCACACCATCCCTTGAACATTCTCCACAGTGGTACTTTATATCTCATTACTCCACATTTAGGAGCTTATCATAAAAGGTGCTGAGGTCACACTGTTCAAACGTCTATCAAAGATTAGCATGTCATTACGTGACTAGAAATCAGAATTCTGTTTAACTGTCTATTCCATGTTCAAGTTCAAGGATTATGCTGTTCATTTACGCAAGGTCTAGTCATCGTTCTTCTCCGAATCTGCCTTGTCTTTGTAAGCTTTGCTTCCGTTCCTCTCTCACTTGATTCCTTATGTCTACAATACTTTAGACACGCTTATTCCCAGCACCTCGATTCCATAAGTCCACAGAAAAACTGGTACACGAATGTTCACAGCAGTATTATTCATGATAGCCAAACATTAGACAAAACCTAACTATCCAGTAACTTATGAACAGATTAAAGAAAATGTGGTGTAGTATGGTATGCCAATACAATGGAATGTTTTTCAGCCACGGGAAGAATGAAGTCAACAAAGATATGCATGATACAAAAATAATGCTACAAGGATGAACCTTGAAAACACGCTAAGTGAAAGAATCCAGACAAAAAAGGCCCCATACTGTTTTATCCCATTTATATGAAATGTCCAGAACAGACAAATCTATAGGGACCGAAAGTAGATCAGTGGTTGCCAGAATGATGGATAATAAGTATGAGGTTTCTTTTTGGAGTGATGAAAACGTTCTGAAATTTGTAGTGATACCTGCACAACTCTGTGAATATACCAAAAAAAAACCCGTTGACCTGTACACTTTAAAGGAGTGGATTCTAGGACATGTGAATTACATCTCAACAAAGTTTTTATAAAAGCCAGGGCACTGGTGCCAGACCCTGGGATCAGACATCAGCTCCTTCAACAGCAACTGACTGTCCTTGGTAATTTATTTAGACTCTCAGCTTTTCCACCTGCAAAACGAGGGTTAGGGCTGTTCTGGAGATGTAAAGTGCCCGGCACACAGCAACTGCTTAACAAACACGGCTGTTCTCATTAGCATTACCAGCCCAAAGTCAGGGCCTCCGCGGACCACCAAGGCCTTCTGTGCTGTCCCCGTGCCAGTCCCTGGTTACAGACACCACTAAATGCTTCCAGGGCAGCTCAAGGGTCAGCACCTGGACAAACAAACAGTGGTCCATGCTGACAGCAGATACTATTCCACCCAAAAAGGAATGAACACGGATACATGACACGACCGGCATGAACCTGGAAAACCCAGCGCTAAGTCCAAGAAGCAAACGCAGCGGCCACAACCTGTATGACTCGATCCACAGGAAACGTCCAGAATAGACAGCAAGTAGACCCGTGGCTGCTTAGAGCTGGGGGACGGGGGACAGAGGGGCGACTGCTAAGGGCACAGGGTCTCTCCAGTCTGCTCTTCATCTTCCCACGAACCTAGGAACCTCCCTTCTCTCCCCGGGAGATCGGCTACGACTGACAAGAATTCCTGCCATATTCTGCCGCATCCCGGGATGCGCGGGATGCGCGGCTCCCGCACGGCGCCGGGCAGACTCCGCCGAGAGCCGACCAGGACCCCGAGAGCACAGAGCGGCGCCCCGCACCCACCCGCGGGGACCCCCTCCCCGCCGCCCAGGCCCCCCGCGGTGCCCCAACTATACCTTTCCCCCAACTCCAGCGGCCGAGGCCTGCGGAGGGGCGGCCTCTCGGGCCGGGGGCGCGGGGCCAACCGCGGCCTCCCCCGCGGGCCTCACGGCAGCCTGGTGAACCCGGGCCCGCAGCCCCCGCACTTTCCCCATGGCCTCGGCGGGGACCCGCGGCCGGCCGGAAGCACCGGCACACGCGGCCGACCCGGGCGGAAGTCGGTGCTGCGCTCTGGAGGCCCGGGAGGAAGCCGAGCCTCAGCTGCTGGGGTCCGCGCTCAGCCGCGCACGCGCCGCGCGGTGGGCGGGGCCTCGGAGGGGAGGGGCCTCGGGGGGGCGGGGCCGCGAGGGCAGGTGAGGGGCTAATTGCTCCGCTTTCCCCAGCACCCTTGGGATTTGCGGAATGACGAGTCCAGCGCAGGACCTGACGAACAAGATGAAAATGCAGGAGTATATTTGCTCGTGGCACGTGTGCCTTTCCAAAAGGCCCTGAGGACTGGGGGCGTGTGGGCCGGCATGTTATGAGAAGTGGTGTCCTGTCTAAAATGAGGTTGAGATAGGATATGGTTGTGATGGGGTTCAGGGCAGGCTGCCCCAAGATGCGCCCCTCTGGTGTGCGGCTTCTTCCTAGCTAAAGACAATAAAGGCTGGAAGACTCAGGAAGAGCATTGGACCTTCTCCCAAACTGCCTAAAGAATTTAACATAGAAGGCCTATTCCAAGAAGGAACTCATACCATAAGACAGCTATAGTATAATGTGAAAGAGGCGTGATAGGAAGTCACCAACAAGCCCATTTTTGGCCCAGCAAAACCTGTTTAACGAACATTTGCATTTCCATCTCCATGTAAATTGTCTCCCCCTCTGAAATCCCAAATCACTACCCGCAACATCCTCCTTGTCTGTAGCTGAAGATATTTTAAACAGGCAGCCTCAGCCAGATGGCTCAGTTGCTCAGTTTTTCCTGAGTTTCTCCCATGTATACATGTTATTAAACTTTGTTTGATTTTCTCCTGTGTTGACGAAAATAATCCATAACCAATCTATAAATGAAAATTTGGGTGAGTTTATTCTGAGCCAAAATGTGATGACCATGACCTGGGGACCCGAAGGAAGGAAGGGCACCCAAGAAGCGGGGTGCACAGAGTGGTTATATACCTTCAAAGAGGATGTTTCACATAGGATTGAAATGTCCTTTTTACAGTAGTCACAAGACTGCTCTGTCAGCACAGCGATTGGTGGACACAGCAGATACGTCTGCTGTCTCGGTGCACACAGCAGGGTGGCAGGTCTGCTGTCTCAAGCTGGGTGGTCACAGGTGGGCACAGAAATCAGTTCCTAGCCAAGGGAGAGATACTTATTAAGGAAATGCCAATGTGGGGGTGTTGATGAAAATAATCCATAACCAATCTATAAATGAAAATTTGGGAGAGTTTATTCTGAGCTAAAATCTGAGGACCATGGCCTGGGGCCTTTCCTCCCGAAGGAAGAAAGGACACCAAAGAAGTGGAGTGCACAGAGTGGTTATATCCCCCCAAACAGGATGTTTCACATAGGATTGAAATGTCCCTTTTACAATAGTCACAAGATTGCCCTGTCGGCACAGCACTTGATGGACACAGCAGGTAGTGGGTCTGCTGTCTCGGAGGGCGCAGCAGGAGGCAAGTCTGTTGTCTCAAGCTGGGCGGTCACAGGTGAGCGCAGCAGTCAGTTCCTAGCCTAAGGAAAGGTGCTTAATCCTTAAAGAAATGCCAACGTTGGGAGGGGGAGGGAAGTTGCACCTTTATCTTAAGGGCCATTTGTTCTTACCATAGGAAATGTTTTAAAGCAGATATGCAATGCATGCTCAACGGCCACAGTCAGGCCTTTTGGAAAACACAAAGTCAGGCCAAATTAGGTTTACACCAAATGTCTTCCTCATATACTCCAATGTATCCTATTGCTTGCCATTTCTATTTGTCAAGGTGAACAATCTGGTGTGTTTTGGATTCCTTCAGCGTGCCTTCAGCATCTGAGCCCACTTGATCCTTGAGGAGAAAGTATTCACCTTAATGTACCCTGGATGTGAAGCAGGCTCAGCGAGCCTAGGAGTTGAAAGAAAGATTTCTTTGACTCTCAAGGTCTGTTGGTTGTGCTCTTTTATTCAGAGAATAGCATGGAGTAGCATGGGGACTGGACCCATTGGCAGTGAAGAGCTGCAATGGGCTGAGGGCAGGGCTAAATTTACAAGGCATAGGTATGTGAACTATTTTTACTAAACAAGGAAAGATCATGTAAAAAAAAGTTGTTAAAGTGATATCAGTGCAGGTGGGGTCTGGTTATGGGGTGGTCCTATAACTTTGGAGACGAATCAGGTCAGATCATGTCAGGATGCCCTATGCTTCCTGGAGGATGATAGAGATTGGTATGTAGGCCAGGACGCCTTAGGCTTCTCTCCCTGGGGCAGCCTTGATCCTCATCAGATTGTTGATGCAAATAACCCATAACCAACCTATAAATCAAAACTGGAATGAGTTTATTATGAGCCAAGTTGAGGATTATAACCCGGGAAGGCCTCAGAAGGTGTTCCAGAGAAGTGGGGGTTTCACTATAGTCTTATATCTTTTTAGAACAAAGAAGATACCCTATGGGAGACTGGAATTGGCCACCCCAAGATATGTCTCTTTGGCATGAGGCTGGTTACTTTTGAAAACTGCAGACAGGAAAGGGACTCTGAAAAGCAGAGTTTACTTACACTTTGTTAAGAGACATTTACATTTGTAAAGGAAATCTCCATCCGTAAAGGTGTCTCCCTCTCTGTACCAGGAAGAAGGGAGGATGACCTTATCTCTAGAAACTCTTAATGTGGAAGGCAAGAACTTAAATCTGCATAATAATCTTATTCCTGTTTACTGTGCTTGTCTGGTAACCTCCTGTAACTGACTCCCCCACCCCCAACATCCTCCTTTGTCTTTAGCTGAAGATGATATTTAAGGTGGTGGCTTTGGCCATTTTGGCTACTTGCTCAGCTTGCCTGAGCCTCTCCCATGTATACATGTTCTAAAGTTTTGTTTAATTTTCTCTTGTTATTCTGTCTCATGTGAATTTAATTCGTTCTTTGGCCAGAAGAACCCACAGCAGGTAGAGGAAATGTCTTCCTCCCCTACAACACTCAGGACACATTTTCAAAGAGGTATTCAGCTGCAAATTAGCAGGTCAACAGTGACCATGATGCCAGGAAAGGGACTAATCCAGGCATCACCAATAGGGTGTTGCCACCATTAGGGTGCAGGAGGGGAAGTATGCATTCTTTATCTCGAGAGATTCCTTTAATGGATAAGCAGATGTACAATGTATGTTTGATAGGCCATAAGTCAGGCTTTCTGATTCAAGCTGAATCAGTTTTTTAAGTTGTTGTTGCTTTGTTTTGGTTTGGTTTTTTTGAGGAAGATTAGCCCTGAGCTAACATCTGTGCCCATCTTCCTCCACTTTATGTGTGGGACGCCGACCACAGCGTGGCTTGACAAGCGGTGCCAAGTCCGCACCCGGGATCTGAACTGGGGAAGCCCAGGCCACCGAAGCAGAATGTGCAAACTTAACCACTGCACCACCAGGCCGCCCCAATGAAAATATATTTTTCATTGATGCTTCTTGTCACACCAATCAGAGCTGACTCCCCACACTGTTCAGCACCTCGCTCCCTCCACATAAGAGCAGATCTTGAGGTCTACCCCTCGCTTCCATCGGCTCTCGCTCCCTCCCAGCTACTGTGGATTTACGCCACTCTAAGTGCCCACATCTTTTGTCTTCAGTGCCTTGCTGTAACACACATGCGTGTAAGGACATATGTGTCCTTACACATATGAACAGAAGCTGTCTGAAGAAAAGTTTCAGCTAAGAGACTGTTAGATGTTTGGATACATGCATCGAGTTCAAGTCTGTGCGTCTTCCTGCGGTGCCCAAAAAGGGCTGGAAGCCTGTTCTCCAGGCCAGGAGGTCACGTTTGGGAGAGTCTGACTGAAAATAGCAGTTTTGGTTGGCTGGGGCTACTGTAAAAATTCCCCAGACTAGGGGTTTAAACAACAGACACTTATCTCTCAGAGTTCTCACACACATTTTGTAATTGTTGCAAGTAAATAGCTGAAGAATTTGCCTATATTCCCTGAAAGAACTTCTCCAGATGTCAAAAACTATGAGGAGGTGGGCAGGGCCCGGCCTCAGAAGCAGAGAAGTTGGCCCTGTGTGACCCTTTGGAAATGAGCAGCCTGCCCAGTGGCCAGGGAGGGCATCTGACCAGCGCCTGCCACGCCAGGTGGTCAAAGATACGCCCAGCTGCATTTGTGTAGACCCTCCTGCCTGGCTGGGAGCACGACCAGTGGAACTTCCCAGAGGAGTGAGTGTCGGCCCAACAGCTGGGCTTTCTGGAGTGTGCAGAAGGCGATGCCCATCACCAGTCGTGTCCCCACCCATCCGGTGGCATGTGCTTCTTTAAGGGGGTGTCATGCAGCGTTGTGAGAGAAGCCTGGTTCTCTGGTTCTGCACCACAGCACAGGTCCACAGCTGTGCCACGATTTAAGGAGAATGCAGAGTAATTACTGTTCCATAAATGTGATGCAGGGGCGAGCTAACTGGTGAGAGCCCGCAGGCACAAAGAGAATGCTCAGGGGGCATCAAGGAACATCCCCCTGGCAGCCTGTGCAGAGACACTAGGGA
>NC_060287.1:39442838-39445324 GCF_021613505.1 Equus quagga | reverse complement strand
GATGAAGAGCCAGCGCCAAGACGTCCCGCGCACGCACACCTGCCCCGTCAGTTCCCCCAGGCGCCTCCACGGCCCTGCGCTGGAAGCCTAAAAATCGTTCACTATCAGACGTCTCAGAACAGCCGGAAATAGGTAACAGAAACCGGAAGTAACTGGATGCGGAAGACCTGCAGGGGGAGCTCTCTCCCCATCCCGTGGCCTCTCTTACTCCAAACAGGAAGTGGGGCGCTCTCATCCCCTGCAGGAAGCACAGCCACTCTACTACTCAGGAAGACTTCTCTCCCCACCTAGCAACAACCCAGCCAATGGGAAGCACCACAGCTCAGCCAATGAGAAATGCCACAGCTCAGCCAATGAGAAACACCATAACCCAGCCAATGAGAAATGCCACAGCTCAGCCAATGGGAAGCACCACAGCTCAGCCTATGACAAACACCAGAGCTCAGCCAAAGACAAATGCCACTGCTCAGCCAATGAGAAACGCCAGAGCTCAGCCAATGAGAAGCCCCACAGCTCTGCCAATGAGAGGCATTTTGCTCCTCAACTGCTGCTTTACCCCAATGGATTTTCTTTTAGAACAGCCCCGCCCTCCCCCTTTCCCTATAAAAGCAGCCTCTCCGGGGTTCTTGGCTTTTCCCGTGGTTCACAGCAGTTCCCAGGTTCCGTGTTGTAATTCTCTAGGCAAATCGTGAATCAACTCCTCGTGAGATAAAATAACGGCAGCGTTTTCTTTTCAAGCTGACACGGTGCCCCCCTCGCCAGGCCTCCGAAGCCCCAGCCCTGCTTGGGGGAGAAGACCGGTAGCTGGTGCAGCAGCCACAAAAGCTGGGGGGACGGGGTCAGGGGGACGAGGCAGGGAGAGGGGCGGGGAAGGAGGTCGTGGGCGGAGGCGTCACCGGGGCCCGCCGAGCACAGGCCGGAGCCGCCGACCCGGAGGGAGCGCAGAGCGGCGCCGCCACCCCGGCCCTCCACGGTCGCGCCCCCACCGCCGGGCCGCCCGCTGTGCCCCAACTATACCTTCCCCGACTCCAGCGGCCGAGGCCTGCGGAGGGGCCGCCTCTCGGGCTGGGGGCGCGGGGCCCACCGCAGCCTCCCCGCGGGCCTCACCGCAGCTTGGGGCGCCTGGGCCCGCAGCCCCCGCACTTTCCCCGCGGCCTCGGCGAGGACCCGTGGGCGGCCGGAAGCAGCGGCACACGCGGCAGAGCGGAAGCTGGTCCCGCGTTCTGGGGGCTCGGCGGGGACAGGAATCCCCGCCGCTGGCGTCCGCGCCGCCCCGAGCCCAGTGCGCACGCGCGGGGAAGAAGCACGGTGAGGGCGGGGGTGCGTCGCGCCTCCAGGCCCCGCCCCCGGGCAGGAGCTGGCTCGTCCCTGGGATCACCAAAGCCCCTCGCGACTTTCGGAACGAGGGGCCACTTCTCCGGACGTCGAGAACTGCGAGGAGGTGGGCCAGCCCGGCCTCAGCAGCGGAGAAGTTGTCTCTGTGCGACCCCCAGAGACGAGCAGGGTCCCTCCGGCAGCTGACGCCGTTCTCGCTGCTCTGGACCGACACAGCCGCAGTCTCGGCTGGTGCCTCCGCGTGCCAGATGGGAGTGATCCAGATGCTCCAGCACAAAAGCACGCCTACTTCCTGGGAGCACCCAGTCGAGAGCACCGCCACTTCCTTGAGCCGTCCTCAAAACACCGAACAGCAGCCCAGCTCCGCGAGAGCCCTCCTGCTCCTAAGACGCCCGCCGCACCCTGGGGTGCAGTCTCCACCGCAGCAAGTCGGTACTTCCCACTTCGGTTGTGCCGGGTCTGTTCAGGGTGGTCTCTGGCCACGCTGTGCAGCAGCCACCTGTCCGGGTTCAGAATGTCCAACAGTGGACGAGACCGATTGTAGATGACGAAGGCACTTCAGAGACATCAGGCCAGAACATACCAGGACAGTCCACAGCATGGATCCAGGCTGAGGCCAGAGACAAATGCCCCTGGAAGAAACTGCAGGAGTCAGCTCTTGGGTGTGGCTCCCCACTCTGTAAGGACCACCCAACTGTCAGCGCCTGCCCAGTGGCCAGGGTGGGCATCTGAACAGCGCCTGCCACGCCAGTGGTCAAAGATAAACGCCCAGCTGCCATTGTGTAGACCCTCCTGCCCGGCTGGGAGCATGACCAGTGGAACTTCCGGGAGTAGTGAGTGTCGGCCCAACAGGAGACTTCTGGAGTGTGCAGAAGGCCGTGCCCATCCCCAGCCGTGTCCCCACCCATCCAGTGGCATGTGCTTCTTTAAGGGGGTGTCATGCAGCGTTGTAAGGGAAGCCTGGTTCTCTGGTTCTGCACCACAGCACAGGTCCACAGCTGTGCCACGATTTAAAGAGAATGCAGAGTAATCACTGTTCCATAAATGTGATGCAGGGGCGAGCTAATTGGTGAGAGCCCGCAGGCATAGAGAGACTGCTCAGCTGGCATCAAGGAACATCCCCCTGGCAGCCTGTGCAGAGACACTAGGGA
>NC_060287.1:39414583-39441420 GCF_021613505.1 Equus quagga | reverse complement strand
CGGTGCCCCCGGGCCTCTCCCCAGAGGGGAGGCCCCTTCACGCCCCCAGGGAGGCGGCTGGCCTTGGCGGTGACTAGGGCAAGGTGGGAACTTCTGAGCCTCAGTTTCCCCATTTCTACAGTGAGGTTGCCCTGGGGGTTCTCTGAGGACCAAGGGGTAAAGCTCCAGGAAGCCCCTGCAGGAAGCACACCCTCAGTACGTTCCAGTGGCCCTGGAGTCGGTAGGGAGCAAACGCAGTGGAGTCTGCACCGCAGGGTTGAGATGTCATGGTGGGCACTGGGCCGTGCGTCCTGTAAATGCCAGAGCCGGGGAGGGGCAGAGTCCTGAGTCTGACCCCAGCCTTCTGGAGCCCCCCTGCCCCGGGGGCGATGGGGAGGGGAGGCGGCTTCCCCCCTCCCTGCTTCTTTGGGACCCTCCCAAGATCTCAAAGGAGGAAATTCTGGAAGGAGGCACCCCGCTCCAGGACCCACGGCTGAGACCTGCCCCAGCCTCGGCACGCTGTGGGCTCCCTCCACTGCCTACGGATCGGGAGACTGAGGCCGATGCGCAGTCCCACTGTCCCCCGCCAGGTCTGGTTCCTCGAGTGGTGCCCAGGCCGGGCCCAGGCAACTTCTCTGAGACCCACCGGGCAGAGCGGGTGAGCGGCTGCCAGCCGGGGGAAGGGGGTCACAGGCCCCACGCAGTTGCAGTGACTCCTGGGTGCATCTGCCTCTTGGTCCCACTGCCCGACGGAGGCGACTTGCTCCTGGTGACACCGGGCCCCAGTGGGCAGGGGCCTGACACGCTGGGCACAGAGGACACAACTGGGTTCGTGGTGGTCTCCAGTCCCGTGGCCTCGGCTTTGGTTGAGGAAAGTCTGAGGTTGAAGACGGTCAGTTTGGGTCTCTGCGGGGCTGTTTGTGGTCTGAGCATGTCCATAAGGACGAATTTCCGGGACTGGGGCTTGCACGCCTCACTTTTGGCTCCTGGTTCAGCGCAGCCGGTGCCAGACCTGTGCACCTCTGCACGCGCTGCAACCGTGGGGTTGCCCGGACCCGTCCACACCCAGGAAAGCCCAGAAGTTCAGAGACAAACGGTTTGGGCTGGGGAGTGCCTGCCTCTGGAAACTCGTGGGGTAGAAATAACGTGTCCGACTGGAGGTGTGATGGTTGGGGGGATTCGGGAGGAAGTGGAGAGGGAGGCAGGAGGAAGAGGCCCAGAAGAGGTTGCCCAAGGAGGTGGAAGCAGAGCCAGGGAACTTAGCCACTTCCCCTGAGGCCGCCCCCAGGAAACTGTTTTGAAAGTTCACGTCTCTTGGATCCGGTCACCCAGAGATGCCCACAGTGCACAGTGGCCAGTCCTTTCCAGCATCTCTTTCTTCTCTCCTGGGTGTGGTGCGGCCTCTTGAACTGGGAATTTTCACTGTTGCTAAAGCGTGGAAAGGGTTAAGCATTTCTGGGCCCACCCAGCACACAGCCCAGAGTCTCAGTTCCTTCAGCCCAGCCCAGCCTCCCACCCATGTGCCTTCCATGCCTCAAGCCCTGCGTGGATGGGGTCACAGTCAGAGTAGAGTAAATGCTCCCTGCCCTGCTCAACCTCAGCCTCACCCCAGCTCAGCCAGCCTCCCGGGTCCTGGTGGTCAGGGTGAAACCCTCCCCCAGCATCCTCACCTCTGCTGGCCTTGTTCACCAGCCCTGCTGGGCTGGGCCCCAGGCACTTGGCCCCGACCCCGCTCCGTGTTTCCAGGCTCTGCTGAGAACTCATGCATTTCATCTCAGGTCCCGAGAGTCAGACCCCTCACCCGCATTTTCAGGACCTGCCCCAGGTCATGCGGCCACCGGCCCAGCGGGTGCTCAGGACTGCAGTCCAGGCTTCTGGAGTCCAGCCACATGGGCCCCCACTGCCACCTGCCTGCTCCTCTGTGTGCCAGAAGCAAGACTGACCCACAGGGCTACACTGAAGAGGTGCCACTATTTCCTTGAGAGAGAAAACAGAAGAGAGAGAGGGAAGACAGACACTTCCTCCCTACCCCAGTCCACAGGGGCTTCTGGGGAAGGAGGGGAGATCTTTCTGGATTGGTCCTTCTGGGCTGAGAGGCCGGCTCTGCACTAGGACCCAGAACCAGAGTGTGGGGGAGGGAGAGAGGGGAGGGGAAGCGGATGTGCAGAGTGGAGTAGCCACAGGAGGGGCAGAGGGAGGGAGACAGCCAGGATGCCTGCAGGGGTGCCAGGGGGACCCAGTGGGGCAGGCACTGGCACACCCACCGTTAGGGTTTGGTGGGAACTGGGGAGCTAGGTGAGGTCTTTCAGTCCCCTCTACGGATGAGGAGGAGCCTTGAAACTGGCAAGAGAGGTAGGAAGAGAAGGTTTCAGAGAGAGACAGAGAAGACCCTTGGGGTCGGCTTCAGCATGAGGTGATCCCTGGTTCTGTTCTGGCCTCTGCCGTCCTCCTCTCCTTCCTCCCCAGCGCCGTGTGCCTTCCAGGTCAGGCCCGGGGGGCCCGGAGCTCAGGGTGTGGTCTGTGGCTTTTTTGCCCAGCTGATGGTCAGACCTCCCTCCCTGCCCCCACCAGAGTGTGTTAAACAGACACCTGGGCCAGATCCAGGCCCAGTGGGTTGGGTGTAGACCAGCACATCTGCATTCCAGAGAAGCCCTGAGCAGGGGATTTCCAGGTTCAGGTGTATGGCTCCCCTCCCCCCACTGTCCTCACTCCCCGAGAATCACTGGTTTGGGGCTGTGTCCTGTGAACCTTGACCCACGAGCTGACCCTCTGCCTGTTTCTGAACACAGCCGAGCTCATTCATTTGCAGATGTCCTGTAGCTGCTCTGGTGCCACAAGGCGGAGTGGAGTAGTGGCAGCAGGGGTCATATGACCATCAAACCCAAAAACGTGTACCCTCTGCCCTTTCCAGAAAAAGTTCACCTGCCCCGTGCAGCGGACCCCGCATGCCTAAGGTCTGTTGAGTGCTTTGTGCAGGGCGCTGTTCTGTGTCTCATAATCTTATACCGGTGACATCAGCACAGAGAAAGTGGTCCTCACTGGTGCAGGAGAGGACTGAGGCCTGACGGAGCTGCGTGTCATTGCGGCCACACGTCTAGGGAGCACTCAGGCCTCCGTGCTTCACCTCTACACAACTGACATGACACATTTCTGTGCAAAGTGCCACCCTGGGGCCAGAGGCAGGAGCGGCTCCTTACCAGTTAGGGCTGCAGCAGAGAGGAGAGGGCCCACAGGCGGTGGCATTTGGGTCAGACCCTTCAGGATGGGAAATGTGAGAGTGGGCGGGACAGCACAGGTGAGTTCAGGAACGAGGCAGGTAATTAGACTTGGCTGCGGCTTGGGGTCCCCGGTCGGTGGGGAGGCTGCACTGGGGACTTTCTGTAGACCTTTCCAGGGGTCCTGGTCGGGGAGTGGTATGAGAAAGAGTTTCTCAGGCGTTCCTCCAAAATCTCAACCCGCCTTGAAATCCCCTTCTCCTGGGGATGGCCAGGGTCCATGCTGCCATGCTCGCCCACCCGGGAAGGCCTCAGCTGCCACACTTTCCTCTGCATCCTTTTTTTTTTTCAAAGATTGGCACCTGAGCTAACATCTGTTGCCAATCTTCTTTTTCTTTCTTTCTTTTTTCTCCTTCTTCCTCCCAAAGCTCCCTGGTACATAGCTGCGTATTCTAGTTGTAGGCCCCTCTGGTTCTGCTATGTGGGGCACCAGCTCAGCTTGCCTGGCGAGCGGTGCCATGTCTGTGCCCAGGCTCTGAACCAGCGAAACCCCGGGCCGCTGAAGCAGAGCGCACAAACCCAACTGCTCGGCTCCGGGCCAGCCCCCCTCTGCGTCCTTCTGACTTCGTCCTCTCAAGGCTCAGGGAAGGGTTTCTATCTGCACTGCCTTTCAGGAGGGGAGGGGGAAAGAATTTGATTTCTATGCATTACATGCAAAGAGACCAAGGCAGAAAACTTAAATTGTCCCCCCAGTTTCCAAAGTTAAAATTTAGAAGAAGAAAATTCCATGAGAAGAAATTTCTCTGTCAATCCAGATTTAGACCCTTCCCTCAAAAAAAAAAAAAAAAACTGCCATAATTTCATCAAAAGGTCCACAAGTGCTGGGACCTCATCTCATTCATCTTTTTACGATTTGCATCTTTACATTTATTGGGCACCTGCTGTGTGTCAAGCCCTTTGTGGGAACCTTTCATATGTCCTCATTTGTCTTCACAACACGGGAGAGTGAGGGAAACTGAGGCCCACGGGTGAAGAGGGGCTGAGTGTCTTGAGGGCACCACGACTACTGGTGGGCCCAGCAGTGGAACCCAAATGCAAGCTCCATCTCTAGCCTCAGCCTCCACGCTCCCCAGGCAGGCCCCTGGGGCGAGAGGAACTGAGAAAGCACCGTGGAAACTGAGTCTCATCGTCCAGGGTTGGAAGGTGCAAACTTACTTTGGCAAAGGCACGCATCCCCAAAGACGGCCTCGCGCGGCTCCTCACTCAGCATTCGTAGAAACCACAAATTGAACAGGAAATGGCAATTTGATAAGGACTATGAAGGAAAGGAGTGACCTGGAGCCTGGGTTAGGGTTAGGTGGCCCCCCTGGACTGCCGGAGCCCCACAGGTCAGCCTGGCCTTCTTGGGGAAGGAGGAGTTAGATTCGAGGGGTTGGGAGGGCGTTCTGCCCTTCCTGTTCTGGTGCATGAGGGCGTTAGTTCCTCACACCCCACCCATCCCTTCCTCTTTGTAGAGCCGTGTTGTGGTTTTGTTGTCAATCTGGCTCAGTGCTTTCGTTCTCCTACCTGTGTAAATGTGCATCACTGAGCCAAGTAGACATACTATGATTGCATTTTCTTCCTTGTACAACTTTCTGGTTTTCCCCCCGGAGTTGACCATTGCTTACACTTTTGCTGGCTCAATCTCCTTTGAATTTAGAGCCAAGTCTTCCATCCTCCAACAGGTCTGTAAGCCGCTTCTCAGTGCAACCTTCCACAGGGTCAAGCCTATCGCTTGGTTGGGCAGCCCCTGCTCCCGCCTAAGGCCAGCCCCACCCAAGCCTCCCCGGGGTGCTCTAACACCCTCCTCTGGGTGAGTCAGAAGCCGGAATCTTCCTGCTCAGCTCTGTCCCACTGAGGGAGGCCAGTAGGAGGAAGGCTAAGAAGAAAAGGCCCTCTGCATGATGTGGGGGTGGTGGCTGGCTGGGGTGTGGGGCTGGGGATGCCCAGGCCAGTTTTCGGGACAGCAGGTGGCTGGAAATGACCCCTGGCCTCTTGAATCTCTTCCTTCCTTTCTAAGCTCACCTGCTGCCCCCTGCACCTACGTGGCCTGTGTTACAGTAAGGAACTCCATTGCCCTGGCTGGGTGACTTTCTGCCTGTTTGTTTGGGTTTGTTGGGGATCGAGTGAGAAAGAACTATCTGGAGCACCCACCACAGAAGCAGTGTTTCCTGCTCTGAGCCCCCACCCCCCCTGGGTACACCTGCCCCTTCCTCTGCAGCTGCCTCTGCCAGCTCCTCCCACCTCCTGCCTGCTGCCAACGGAGCAAACGCTACATTGCAGAAGGAAGTCACTGGTAGGAAAAAATTAAAAAGGGAAAAAAAGCAAAGATGGGGGAAGGATCAGGAGGGGTTGCAGGCCAGCTGGGAGGGAGGTGGTCAAAGGGATGGAAGATAGTGAAGATGTGAGAGCCAGGAGTTGAGTGCTGAGCAAGGGCTGCTGCAGGCTTGTGGTTCATCTGAACACCAGCAGGCAAGTGGGCGCCTTCTCAAGGGAGGAGACTGCTTCCTGACCTTCGGGTGACCAGTGACGGGTGATGGGTTGTTCTTTCTGCAGGCATCTCCTTTATGGGGCAGACCTCTGGCTCTCCAGCCTCACTCAGTCACACCCACAGGGCAGCAGCATCGTGGGCCACAGTGCCTGACTCTCCACCTTTCCCCAACTTCCACTAAAATACCGCAGCCCCGCCTGGGAATCTCTGTAAAGTGAGCCTGGAACCCCTCGCCTCACATTCTCCATCACTAGACTATTTCTTAATCTTCACACTATCGCAAAGGAGCCCCCTTCTCGTGCTCTCCGGGCTGTGTGTTGGGGGGATGTGGCTAGGTGGGAAGTAGGGCTGGGGGTGCCCAGGCTGGCATTCAGGACAGCAGAGGGATGGAAATGGGCCACCTCTCACACCTCTTCCTCCTTTCTACACTCACGTGGCGGCTCCTGCCCATGCCCCCTGCCCACGCTCCCAACACCTGGAACATTTGCGGGATCCCCTCTCATTCTGCCTCATATCACGGTGATATGCTTGTCTCCTGAACTAGCCCGTGGTATTCTGGAGGGCTTGTGCACCCTCTGGGCATCTCATTGTTGGGCTCAGGGACAGGTGTCCTCAATGAATAGCTGGTGAAATACGGTCCATTTTATGGAAGATGTGGGTGAAAGTGACTGCAAAATGGAATTTCCTGGCTGACTTAGGGGAAAAGATTATTCCCAGAATCCTGCTCCAAAAGTTCACTCATTCCTGGCTTCAGTTTCCTTCTAAATGCAAAAGCTTGTCTCTCGCAATCACTCCCCACCAAGGCCTGAGGATGGTGTGGTCACCATTTCTCTGTTTCACATTCCTATTCCGGAATCTCCTGGAGAAACCCCTTCAGCAGGCATCCCAACCTCCCTGTCCGCCTCCTTGCTTGCACCGCAGGCTCCACCCCTTCTTTGCAGTTACCCCACCGCATTCCCCAGAACGATGCCCCATGGTTCATCTAGCCTTTTCTCTGTTGCCAGATGTAATTTAGTTACATTTTGTACAAATAATGTCCTGATAAAGACACAAACACTTCAGTAGTCCTGGTGGTAGATGTCAGGAAAGGGAACTGCTGAGCAGAACAGTGTGCACGTTAACACTTAAAGACATAATGCCAATGGCCCTGTCGGTTTCCTTGCAATCTTTAATTAGGCTTTTAGAATTTGTCCCTATGTTGGTTGGGAAACGGTACCTCGTTGTGGTTTGATGCTTATCTCCCCAGTGTCTACTGAGTTTCTGTTTTTTTTTTTTAAGATTTTATTTTTTCCTTTTTCTCCCCAAAGCCCCCCGGTACATAGTTGTGTATTCTTCGTTGTGGGTCCTTCTAGTTGTGGTATGTGGGACGCTGCCTCAGCGTGGTCGGACGAGCAGTGCCGTGTCCGCGCCCAGGATTCAAACCAACGAAACACTGGGCCGCCTGCAGCGGAGCGCGCGAACTTAACCACTCGGCCACGGGGCCAGCCCTACTGAGTTTCTGTTTTGCTGGCCTTCTGTATTTCCCCATGGCTCTCTTCACTTAGTGTAATGCTTGAGATTTATTCACATTGCTGGGTTTCTGATGTGTTCATTGAATGCTATAAATTTCCCTCTAGGCACTGCTTTAGTTACATCCTACAGTTACGATGTGTTGAATTTTATTTCATTCCATTCAGCATATTTTCTCATTTCCCTTGAGGCTTCCATTGACCCATGGATTAATTAGAAGTGTGTCGTTTCTTTGGAGATTTCCCTGCATCTTTCTGTTGCTTATTTTCTGGTTTAACTCCATTATGGCTAGAGAACATATTGTGCATGTTCAATTCTCTTAAATGTATTCAGGTTTGTTTTATGGCCCAGGATACAGTCTACCACCTTGGTGACTGTGTTGTGTGCACATTCTGCTGCTGCTGGGTGGAATGTCCTTCAGAGTCTGTTGGTTGATGGTGTTTGCTTTTTTTTTCCCCAAAGATTGGCACCTGACCTAACAACTGTTCTTTTTAGAGCTGATCTGCTGGGGACTACTTTTCTTATTTTCCCTTCATCTGAGAATGTCTTTATTTCTTGTTTTTTTTAAGATTGGCACCTGAGCTAAGAACTGTTGCCAATCTTTTTTTTTTTTTTCCTGCTTTATCTCCCCAAATCCTCCCAGTACACAATTGTATATCTTAGTTGCAGCTCCTTCTACTTGTGGCATGTGGGACACCGCCTCAATGTGGCCTGACGAGTGGTGCCATGTCCGTGCCCAGGATCCGAACCAGCAAAACCCTGGGCCGCCACAGTGGAGTGCACAAACTTAACCACTTGGCCACAGGGCTGGCCCGCCTGTCTTTATTTCTCCTTCAATTGTGAGGAATAATTTTGAAGAAATAGAATTCAGGGTTGACAGTTCTTTTCTTTGAGCACTTTATTTATTTATTTATTTATTTTTGAGGAAGATTACCCTGAGCTAACATCTGCCTCCAGTCCTCCTCTTTTTGCTGAGGAAGACTGGCCCTGAGCTAACATCCATGCTCATCTTCCTCTACGTTATATGTGGGACGCCTACCACAGCATGGCTTGACGAGTGGTGCCATGTCCTCACCAGCGATCCAAATCAGCGAACCCTGGGCTGCCGAAGCGGAACATGAGAACTTAACAGCTGCGTCACCGGGCCAGCCCCTCAGCTGAAAATTTTTACCTTTGCATTTGTTTCAAGAGCATTTTCCTTACTTAAGGGAGTATATTTATAATAGATGATTTAAGTGCTTTATGTGATGATTTCAACATTTGGATCATCGCAGAGTTGGCATTTGTTAATTATTTTTTCTGTTCGAGTTCTTGAGATTTTCTTTGTTGTTATTATTGTTTGAGTAGTTTTGGCTTGTATTTTGGATATTATTTAATGAGACTGTGGGTCCTATCAAAATCTTCTCTAATGTTCTCTAAGATTGCTCATTTTGATTTTGTTGGAATTGGCCTGGTTAGGGTCAGACCACAAGTCCTGACCTGCCTCCTGTGGGCTGCGATTCCAATGTGAGTTCTGTTTTCAAAGTCTTTGCAGTGGTATTTGGATCCATCTCACACTCGAATCCCCTGGGTCCAGTTTTTGACCTTGGTAGTGGTCTATACCATGATTCAATTCCCAAAGACATTGACATGCTCTTTTGGGTCATTTCCACACACATCCAGCTCAAGGGTGAGTCTAGAACTTCATACAAAGCTTTATGGGATCTCTTTCTTGATCTCCTTTTTATTGATTTCTCCCATATTGTCTGGCTTCCAGAGGCCTCCTTCCCTGGTCCTCTGGTTATAAAGCAGAAGTTTTAGCCTCCTTGCGCTGTCACCTACTTCTTATGACTGGATCTGCCTCTGGGTCAAAGTGACAATTGCAGTAGCTTCTGCTGCTACCCCATCCTGGGAGTGGAGCTTTGGGACAGGAATTTGCCTCTGAGGCAAGACCAGGAGAAAGAAAATAAAACAGGGCACTCCTCCCACTCTCTCTATCTTTCAGAACATCCCCCTTCCCAGCCTACTGACCAGGAAGGAGGGTTCCTCTTGACCGTACCCACTGTGCTGTCCTGGGGTTCAGGCTACCTCGAATCTAAGGCGGGGGGAGGGGGGAGAGGACAGAATACTTGCCACGATACCAGCCTGTCATAAGATTTTGATTTCTCACCCCAATCTGTCTGAAAGCTGCTTTGTTTTATTCTGTGTGGTGTTTTTCTTTGTGATCAGCGGTCGAGGTAGAGTGGAGTGTCTTAGCTGGCACTGGAAGTTACTGATGTTTTTCTTCTTCTGAATATTCTTAATTCCTTTCATTTGTTACAGTCTTAGCAAGGGAGAATTTACATGTCAATATTTACTCATTTTAAGTGTACAGTTTAATGATTTTTAGCTAAATTTACAGAGTTGTGCAATCATCACCACAGTCCAATTTTAGAACATTTTCATTACCCCAAAAAGATCCTCATACTCATTTAGAGTCACTCTGTTAGTTCCTTTTTTAAAAAATAAAGTATTTCAAGACTACAGAAAAGTATGGGGATCAACGTCACCAACACCCGTGTACCCACTATCCAACTTTATCAAATCTTAACATTTTGCCTTCTTTTGCCCAGGATTCTTCTTCTTTCTTCTTAATAAATAAAACTTACAAATATAAAATTGAAGTCCTTTGAATACCTCTCCCAGGACTGTTGCCTTCTCCACCTTCAGAGGTGACCCCTATCCTGAACCTGAGGTTCGTGAGTAGAAGGCTGCTTTCCTGTAGCCGTGCAGGATATGTGTGCTGCCATATGCTGGATCCTTTTGCAACTTGCTTTTAAAAAGAACCTCAATGTTATGGTTTTGAGCTGTGTCACATGGATACATACAGCTTCAGATCAATATTTTAATTGCTACTTATTATCCCATTTTGTGAATGTGCCAAATGTATCTATGCATTCTATGTCGGTTTGTTTCCAGTTTTTTGGGGGGGCTGGGTGTTTTTTTCCAATCTATCCTTTGGTCAGCATCTAATTTGATTATATTGTGACCATGAATCTGGCCTCCTTATGATTCCTGTGCTTTAGATATGTTGAGTTTTCCTTTGTGGGTTTGTAAATGATCTGTTCATTATGGTCCCGTGTGTTTTGACTTAATTGCATACAAGTTAGAGAGAAAAGATTATATGTATTCCTCAAATTCTCCATAGGTCTAATTTTCTACTTGATCTGTTCCTTTCTGAGAGGTGTGTGAAAGACTTTTGCTGTTTGTGGCTCTGTCAGTTTGCTTACGTATTTGTCAGTTTTGTTTTGTAATTCTGTAGTTATTTTGTTCAGTACATAGAGATTTATGACTCTTAAACATTCTTTGTGGATTGTAACTTTCATTACCTCAATCTTTCTTTATCTATTTAACGCTTTTTGCCTTGAATTATATCTTTTGATATTATTTCTATATGTTTGTTAGTATTTTTTAGCACATAATATGTACATCTTCCATTCCTTTATTTTCAGCTTTCAGTATCTCTTTTACCAGTTTATCTGATAGACAGCATTTCTTACACTTCTCTTTTTCTTTTTAATTGTGGTAAAATACACATGACACAAATTGCACCATTTAACTATTCTTACCATTTTTAAGTACGCAGTTCAGCGTTGTTAAGTATATTCACATTATGTGCAAACAACTTCTGAATTTTTTCATCTTGTAAAACTGAAACTCTATCCCCATTAAACAACTTTACACTTCTTTTTAGAGTTTAAAAATTTTTTTACTACAGAATACTTCACACACATACTAAAGTAGAAGGAATAATTTAATGACCCCATATCTCCCCAATATCTGCTTCAGCAGTGATCAACTCATGGCCAATCTTGTTTTATTTATAGCTAGACCCACTCTCCCCCACCCCACCCCACCTCTGATTATTTGGAAGCAAATCTGAAACATCATATAATGTCGTCTGTAAATATTTCAATGTATAGCTCTAAAGGATGGCGGCTCTTTAACATAATCACAAAAGCTTTATCTCATCTAAAAAAAATTAACAGTAATTTCTTAATATCCCACAGTCCATGCATTGTAGTTGGTTGATGTGTCCCTTAAATCTCTTAATCTGTGGGTTCCTGGGCCACGTCTCCTCTCTCCCTCCTTCTCTCTTGTCTTTGTCTTGTGGGGTTCTCTGCAGCCTGGATTCTGTGATTGCATCCCTTCGATGTCATTTAACACATCCACCTCTGCCCTGTTTTTCCTGTAAACTGGTAGTTAGAGCTAAAGTCTTGATCTGATTCAGGTTCAATAGCAATAACTGTTATTTTTATTTTATTTATTTTATTGTCTTAATTTTTATTGCTGTTTCATCCGGACTCCTTCATAAACGTGGGTGCGGTGTGTAATGTGTGCTGTGTGTCTGTGGTGTTGTAACCAGTGACATCATTGCTTTATCTCGTGAGTCACCAGTGAGTCTGACATGGTGACAATCTATCCTTCCTTCTTGGTTGTTTTCTGGAATAGTTCTCTTGATAGAGAACATTTAATTGGAACTTTTTCTGTCTCTTTATTTTTAAAACTGAATTCAAGGATCTGTTTATTTGAAGAGAGAGAATGTAACCCGTTCAGAGGTGCTGCGATTCCTGAGATTCTGGAATATTCTGGAACATTTGAAATTATTCCTATCTTATCTTTTTTATTTACAATCCTTTTGTTTGTTCAATTTCTCTTCCCTTTATAAAAAAAGAGTATTCATATTTCCTTTTTTTCAGATGTATATATTCTATTTATATTCTTCAGGGGACTTTTTAGTTGTTGTCACATATAAAGCTAAATATTTCCTACCAGAATGTCCTTTGATGAGTATCAGCAACAGCAGCATACTGCCCTGACCTCCTGCTCTGATGCTCTAGGATTTTTGTTTCAGATTGTTAATACGTTTACCACTATTTTTAAATCAACAGTTACTTAGGCTCAATAGTTTCTATTTATTCCTTGGCTCCCCCGACCCTTGTATTCTTCTTGGATTTTTCGCTCTGTGTGTCTGTTTATTTCTGGGGTGCACCTTTCAAATAGAGTTTAAGGTCACTGTGTGTTGGGTCCTGGTCCATCTGAGATGTCCGGGTTTCGTTCTTTGTGGAGATAATCAGTCTATGTCTTCGCTGCTGCTGCTTCCTTCGTCTTCATCTTCTTCATCTTCTTCCCCATCCTAATCCTCCTCTTCCCCCCACTCCTCCGCTAGTATTTTTTTGCTATCTTTTATGTTCTGTGATAGCATCACAAGGTAGCTAGTGTGGGGACCTTTCCTCTTCCTCCCTAGGGCACGCGGTGGCCTCTTAATCTGGGTCCTTCTCTCGGATCTGGAGCTTTTCTTCTGTTGTTGGAGTGGCTCCTCCTCTCGCTTCACTCTTCTCTCCTCCTGGAAGTCCTGTGGTTGATGGATATTGGCATCCAGGCATCTGGATGTGTCTTCCTCATTCCCACCTCTCTGTGCCCTGAGCTGATCCTCGTCCTCTCTCTGATTTGCTCTCGGCTTTTATCATTCTGCTCTTTAGTCCGGGTAATTCTTTTTTATTTCCACCATCAGAGTCTGCATCCCTAATGCCTGGTGCGTCTCCTTTGGGGGTGCACTCTCCTCTCCTGGGTGCCAGTCTGCAGGCTGGTCCCCTCTCCTGGGGTGTGAGTCACCCCTCTGGGCACTGCCCTCCGTGGTTCTCTGTGCCCTGTGGGGCCAGCCCCCACTTGGCGTGTGAGTGAGCCCCTCGGGGCTGCCACAGGCCTCTGCTCCCATTAGTTATTCCTCTCTTCACACGGTTGTGCTTCTCCCTGTGAAGGTGGGTGATGAACAGTGTGTCCCCTTCTCAGGTGTGTGGTTGCTCCTCTGATGTGCCTCCCTCGGGAGCCATGGCGGGGGGCAGAGGGGCTGGGGCTCATGGACCATATTTGTCAATCAGCCACACGTAACTACTTCCTCCGAATTGCTGGCTTAGAACAGGAAGCAGTGTGCCTTCAGCATCGGCGTCTCTGGCTGGCCGGTGTCTCCCCAGATCTTCCGCAGCAGCCTGGTAAAGAGCAGAGCCGAAGCCCATCCCAGACCAGCCGGGACGCCCCTGCCGAGGTCTCCGGGGCATCAAGCAGGGTGAGTGGACAGAGGCTCCTCTGTGTCCGGGCTCGTTGTTCTCAAGGGGAACAGTTCAGCCCTGCAGCTCTTCCCCCGTGGAGTGGCTGCTGCCTCTCCCAAGGGAAGCAGCTCCAAGTGGCCCAGCCGTGGAGGGGGCCCTGGTGGCCCTGGTCCATGTCACCTGCCCTCAGATTGTCCACTCCAGGCCTCCTTTTACCGAGGTCTAGTGAGGGGAAGTGCTGTGCTTACCGTGGGCAGAACCACGCAGAGCCCTGGGTGCCTTAGTAACGTAGGGGGATGGGAACAATCATGGTGGCAGGACATGGCAGAGACCCCAGACCTTGGCTCCTGGGTCTAGGGTATGCTGACAAGCCACAGACAGTTGCTGAGCTGGTGATGTGGGGGCTTCGAGACCCACAGAGCCAGGAGGAGGCTGGGGGTACCAGGAAGGACCCCCTGGCAGGTGGGTGTGGGGCCGGGAGCAGCCAGGGCTATACAGAATGGCTTGTGGGGCCTCCCCAGCTGCACCTTCCTCTTCCTGCCTGGGTCAGTCCCCTCCTGTCTTCATGCCCCCAGCGTCGGCTGTGCTGGTCTGTCCTCCAGCAGAGTTTGTGCGTGTGCATGTGTGTGTGTGTGTGAGTGTGCACGGTGTGTGTGAGTATGTGTTGTGTGAATGTGGACGTGGTACATTTTCCTGATAATGGGTCTGTCACTTCCCTCAGCTTCTAGAAGGTGCACCAGTTCTGGTCTAATGATGTGAAAGCGCTGGGTTACAGTTGAGTTTTAGGGGGACAGGCATTAGGTGTGTGACCTAAACCTCCCATAACCAGGCTCCTGGAGGCCTGTCTCAAGGCCCTCTGGGAGTGAGGAGACTGGAGCCACACCCCTGGACCCAGGGGTCCACCTGGATCCCATTGGACACTGACACAGCCTCCTGCATCCCCTGTCTCCACCTCCCCGTGGCACCCAACCCCTGCCTTCTTCCCTGGAGCAGGGGCTAGGATCCCACTCTGCTGACCCTGGGAAGGGTCCCTGCACCCACTGGTGGAGGCTGTGCCCAGAGCTCCCCTTCTTTGAGGGCACCTGGCACCCCAAGGTGAGAGAAGGAGAAGCAGCTGTGATGGGGGAGGGAGAATGAGCCCTCCTCTTACCGAGGGCACAGCATCTGTGTGAGCAGGAGGCCAGATGCTGGGGAATCAGCAGAGAAGGGCTGCTAAGAAAACTCTGGGAGGTGGATCAGTGTCTGGGTCGGTCTACACTGAAGGGACCCCTGCTTCCACCAGTGTCTGCAGTCCGCCACTGCTGAATCTCCAGGACCTGTGCCAACAGGCACCCCCACCCCACCCACACCCTGTAGCATTCATGGAAGAATGAGGGAGTCCCTCTCCTGCATGAGGCCTCGAGGCAAGGGCCCACCATGACAGTGGCCAAGCCCACACCTTGGTACCACATCCTGAGCAGGGCCACAGGCCCTACCTCTGTGGACGCCTGACCTCCAGGTGACCTGGGGCAGGTGACCGAGGGCTGGGCCAGCTCTGCAGGCCTGGGGTGGGGATGGGAGAATGGAACAGTGTGGTTCTGGGAGGTTAGCGTTCAGGTCCGTGGCATGTCACTGCAGCTTGGCCTGCGCCGTTTCTCTTTCTAGCCAGTAAGGGAATAGATGAGTGATTGATGGAGGTGCCTGTGGACAAGCCTTTCGAGAGGGGCTCCTGGCCACCCTGGTGCTCAGCCCCTGTGGGAGTAAATTGAGACATTTCCCGAGGGGCTGGGCAGGGCAGCTGACACCTGTCCACCAGCCTCAGGGGTCTCCCAGCTGGAATCTGGCTGGGTTTAGCTGCCTCACAGTTGTCAGCTCTCACCACACGGGCACATAGTAGGCCCCAGGGCAGTTACAGTGATTACCGGGAGATTTCCTTGGGGGAGAAGCCCAGAGACAGCCAAGTGCCTTTCAGAACATTCTGCAGAGGAGGCCACCTGCTGTCTAGGGGATGGGAGGGGACTGTCTGCACCCTGCCCCGAAGGGTATGAGAGGAGCAGGCTGCTTGGCCTCCCATCTATGAAATGAGAAGGCAGGGCTGGGCACGCCAGTATTTTAAACTCCAAATGACTCTGTAATCAAATGTATAATTCAAAACTCACCCACCTGGGGGTGGAGGTGTAGGGGGTCACATGGATACGGTGTGCCTGTGTCCAGAGGGGTCCCGCAGGTTCAGCTCAGGCCCAGGCCATGCTCTGCAGGCAACAGGGCTGTCCAGAGGTGTTTGCCCCTGTGGCTGGGGCAGCACGGAGCCTGTGGTGGCACTGCATGACTCAGGCCACCACCAGCTCTGTGGAACAGAGTCCTGGGAGGGCCTGACCTTTCTGCACACCTCTCACTTTGTGAGTGTCAAACCATCCTGCCTGAGGCAGTGTCGTGGGGTGGCCTGCTCCATTTCACGGATGAGGACACTGGGTGCGAGGGGTTAACAACAGTTGTGTTCACCCAGTGTGTGTGGGACCGGGCCACACTGAGAATCCCCAATTCCAGGTGCCCTCCCCAGGGTGCTGGGCAATCTCTTGGTGATGTCGTGGGATGCCCACCAGGCGGACCAAAGCCAAGATGCTCACCGTGGTCAGTCTCCATTTCCTTTGCACAAACCGGACCTAAGACAGGAGTGTCCTCCTAAGACAGGAGGATAGGAGCTGAGCCGCCATCGAGGGCCTCTGCTGAACCCCCCATGGGATGCAAGCAAGCAGCTGGGCAGGAGCAGGGAGCCTGAGTCTCAGGGGGCCCTGTGATATTGAGCCCCTGCTGGTCCCAGCAATGCTGGCTGCCCATCACCTGCCCTGGGCGCTAGGACCAGGCCTCGACTTCCCACATGGTCTTCACACAAAGTCAGCCTTGCAGGAGCTGGTGTTCAGCCACAGCCAGAGCCCCACCAGGCTGGGCCAGGGGCCAGGAGACGAGGGCCGGGCTGCTCTGTGCGCCTCAGGCCAGGAAAGAGCCCCTGCAGCCCCCTTTCTCCAGGGCCTTCTCCCAGCAGGGCAGCCTGTCGGTGGAGTGGGAGTCCTTGGCAGGACTGGTGATTTCCAGTCACTTCCACCATTGGGGAGTGGGCATCACGGTGACATGGCAGGCACAGTTGTGGTGAGGCAGCCAAGTCCTGGAGCTGCCCAGCCTGTGACCGGGCAGGCCTCCCTGTTGGCCCAGAGTTGCCTCCTCTGAAGGCTGAGGGTGTCCAGGCCGCCCACCCTCCCAGCAGTCAAGTAGCAGGGCCTGGGGAGTCAAGGAGACAGCAGGCCCTGGCTTCTGCATGAGACTTCGTGTGGGTCCCCTGCTCAGCACAGACGTCCACACGTGCCTCAGCTCTGAGAGGGGCAACATGTGGGCTCGGGAGGGAGTGTGAGGCCCCCACCACACGGCTCTGATGTGGGGGGTTGAGAAACAGGCGCAGAAGTGCCCTCGCTGCCCCCGGAATAGGAGGATCAGGAAACCAGGGCTCTGCCCACACACCTGGGCTCTGAGGTGTTGTTAAAGAAATACCTCTGGCAGCTTTCCCTTGACGTGGGGCCCCTCTCTTAGGATCTGTAGTTGTCAGGCTTCTCCAGAGAAACAGGACCAAGAAGACGTGTGTGTGTGTGTGTGTGTGTGTGTGTGTGTGTGTAGAGAGAGAGAAACTTATTTTAAGGAATTGGTTCATGGAATTTGGGGGCCTGGCAAGTTCAAATCTGCAGGGCAGGCTGGAGACCCAGGAAAGAGCTGATGCTGCAGCTCGAGTCGGAGGGCCGTCTGGAGGCAGAATTCCACCTCCTCAGGGGACCTCAGGCTTTTTCTTAAGGCTTTCAACTGATTGGATGAGGCCCTTGCACGTTAGGGAGAGCAATCTGCTTTACTCAGAGTCCACTGATTTGGTGTTAATCTCATCTAAGAAATATCTTTGCAGTGGCGTCTAGATCAGAGTTTGAGCAAATATCTGGGTGCGTGGCCCAGTGAAGCTGGCACATGAAAATCACCGTCACAGCATCCTTGGCACTCTGTCACAAGGCTCGGAAGGCTGAAATGACCTGTCACTTGGCAGCTGGGTGTAGGTTTGAGAGCATCCGTCCCAGGGTCACACTGACAGAGGCTCCAGTCCCAGCATCTCTTCTGGCTGTGTGCCTTGAGCCAGGGACAGACCCTCTCAGAGCCATCCCCTGCAATGGTGAGCAGGCACGGTCCACCCCAGGGTAGATGCAGGGTGAATTGAGGCTTTGTGTGCACAGTGTAGCCAGGCGAGCAGAGTGACTGCCATGGACAATGCCCAGTCCTATTCCTATGGGACCTAGAGTCTTGAGTGGCAGTCCAGGCAGGGCCCAATGCCCACTGGCTGAAGCTCCCCCTGAAGGCTAGCCCTGTCTGCTGTGATCCTCATGGCTATGGCCCAGACCTTCCACAGCCACAGCCCTCCACCCAGGAATTGTCACAGAGCGAGTCACTGCCTATTTCCCACTGGCAGGAGATATGGGGTCGGTGGGGGTCAGGCTCCTTGGATGCTCAGATCTGACCAGTCGAGATGCAGAGACCTCTGCACCCATGTGGCCTGATTCCACGGCACTGGAAGCTTCTGGGGAGAGGGTCATCTGGGGGGTTACACCCTGGGCTGCAGCTATAAGTAGTCTGAGGGGTTCCCTGGCTGGCTGAGGAGGTTAGCCAGGGGCTGAGGCCAGCCTCTTTGACGGGGGAGATCTCACCAAGCCAGGGCCCCTGCCTGGGGGGCCTTGGGGAGAGCAAGCCACGCTGAGGCCTCTCTGAGCGTCAGGCCGCCCTGGGCACCACCCGGACCGGACCATGGGGGCACGCGTTCTCTCCCAGTGCTCCAGGGGCTAGAGGTAGAGAGTCAGCCCCAGGGGGACTATTTAGACCTCAAATGGGTTTAAATAGCAGGGCTTGTAGGCATGCTTTGGCTTTTGGGGTGGTGGAGTTTTCTGGTGTGATGGAAATTCAGTAGAAGTAGGGGCGTTTGGGGAGTGCTGCAGGGTCTCAGCAAAGGCCAGAGTCCTGGGAGAGCAGAGCCCAGAGAAGAGACCGCCAAGCTCTTGTTCCGTGAGTGAATGAATGAGTGCATGCATGAATGAATGATTTATGAGCAGATGTCCCAGCACGGAGGTCCCCGAAGTCAGCTGTCTCAGCTCTTCCCACCACCATGGAGTCCTGTCCTCAGAAACGTCAGCAGCAGGAACAGAAAAACTAACCACTTTGGGAATCCAGAGAAGAAATTTCAAGGCAATTCATCAACTACCATGGAATTTAGATTTTTTAAATGTATGAATTTTTAAAAATCATTGTATAAGTTTATTGTGGAAGGTTTGAAAAATATAAACAAGAATAATGAAGAAAATTGAAGATAGTTATAATGCCACCCCCCAGAGAGAAATATGGACTATTTTAGTATATTTATTTTTACTGGTTTCCCATACATTCACTTTTTACCATGAAAATCGAGTTGCCCTGAGCAAGTGTTCACACCTTTTCTCTGCTGTGTGGATTCCCCTGGGAGGGCGTTATAAATGTTGTAAACATTGTCCAGTTCAATAGCTAGACAAGAAATCTAGTAATTTTGATTGTTACGCCTGATTGCCAGCCACAGTGACTTTTTCAAGGGTTTATTAACCACTGGCACATCTTCCTTTGTGAATTACCTATTCAGGCCCACAGCCTTTTCCATGGGGTTTTGTTATTGATTTTTAAGATCTCCTTGGAGAGGAAGATTACTATTGCATTAGACAGATATTAAATATTTTCGTCTATTCAGTTTTTATGTACAAAATATGTTGTTTAGAGTCCATCTATCTTCTTGATATTTTCTCCCTTGGTTTTTATGCTTAGAAGATTTCCTTACTCGGAGATACACCTACTTCTATTTCTTTTATCATTTTATTTCCTGAAACTGAATTTACGTGGCCTGCAGTGTGCCGGGGGCTGACCTGCGTTTCCCAGATGGCGAGTCGTGTGCCATGGCGCGTGCGTGAGCATCCTGTCTTCCCGGGAAACATGCGCTTCTGCTTGCCACCTTCGAAGGCCGATGTCCAACTGCTCCATCTTCTCTCACTGGGCCAAGGGTCACACTGGCTCAAGTTCCGAGGCTTCCTAATGCGTCTACAACCCCGTAAATAACACAAAGCACTGTCTTGACTCCCTTTCCAAAGCCCCTTGGTGACAGTCATACGTTTTCTCTTCCAGATGTCTGATTGTATTGCTCTTTCCAAGGGAACGCGTTTCGACGTATTTATCAATTTTAGCTTTTGTGTTTGTTTTCTGATTCATCGACGCCTGCCCTGGTCTGCATATTTCCGGCCTCCCTTAGCAAAGCTTTATCACTCTTTTTCTCACTTCTGAGTCCTCTGTCCCTGTGCATTTATCGTCATTCGTTTGCATCCACAACAAAAGCATTTAGGGCATTGCCTTCGTGTCTCCACTGGGACAGAGGGTTTTCATTGCATCGGACGGAGCATGCTTGCATTGTCCCCTTTTCTAGAGGGTCTGTAAATACAATTTTGATTTCCTCTTTGACTTAGATATTTAACAGAGTGTTTAAAACTTTCTAATTAATATGTAGGGTGGAGGTGTCTTGTTTTGTCTCATTTGGTCAGAAGCTGTGGTCCTTAGAATTTCTGCTCAGACTCCACGATGGTAAAATGAACAGTTGTGACTGTGTCTCATAGACCCTGCAAAGTGTCTTTTTGTGGGGCTGGAGGTTCGGGGAACATGTAGGTTGTGTCCTCAGTCCTCTCTACCCTTCTGGTCCCCCAGATCTCTCTGGAACCTCTGTGATCTGCTGGTGTGTTCTGGCCCCCGCTGGAATCAAGCTTCTGTCCAATTCTTATATGTATTCATATAAAACAAATAAAAAAGCTCACATCTTGATACTCTGTGTTTCGGTTAAAAAGGCTGATACCTATTTTAGATCTGTTGTAAACATTTGCGTTTCTCTGCCTGAAACAGCCTTGACTCCCCCAGCTCCAGGAGGGCTGTGGGGACCCCCGCCTTCTCTTCTTTTTAACCTTTCCCCCGGAGAGCTCGTCTGCCAGCACTTGTGCTCACGGCTCCGTGCTGCCTGATTCAGGCGTGCTCTCGTAAGCCAGCCCCCAGGTGGGTTTCTTCTCTGACCGGGCGGTCTGGGCCCGCTCCAAGGCACAGCGCTGGTGCCCGGTGAGGCCTGGGACCTCGAGCGGCCTCGTCGAGGGTTTGCACTCTGCTGAGAAGCCTGATCTGACACCAACTTATCACCCTGACTCAGATGCTGGCCCACCCTCTGCTTCTTGCTCAAAGTTTCCTTCTTTTTCAATGTTTCCTCTTTGTCTTCTGGGTTTTTGCCAAATAAGGATGATATTTTGTGCATGTGGGTGTGTGTGCTTTGGAAAGAATACATTCTACTTTTCTTCTAAGGCTCCTTCCGCATCTCAGAATGGGGCTGTTAAGAGCTTTATTCATCACAAGGTGTGATCCTGTCAGTGGAGGGGAGGGCGCCGGCCAGGTCTCGGGGAAGCTGGCCAGGGAGGTGGCGACGCGCCACTTCCTGCAGCGGTGGATTGCGCCAGCTCTCCCCTGGTGGGCAGGGCCGGGGTGAAGGGTGGCTCTGACCCAAAGTCCTCACAGGCGGTGGGGCCTGGGTTTCCTAAGCTGCCTGATTCAGGGTTTTGTCACTTGAGTCCTGGTGAGGGCCCGCCCTTAGGTCCCCACAATTGCTGCCTTGGGGCTGGTGGGGGAGGGCGCCTGCGCCTCAGGTCGTGGGGTGGCAGGGCAGGCCGTGGGGAGACGGCCGCTGGCCACAGCTCCACAGGGAAGGTCCATGGGCTGGACATGCCCTGTCTACTCTCCTCGGCTCAGCCCGGGGTCTCCCTCATGCCCGCCTGCCCAGCTGCCCTGGCTGAGTCGAGGGCCCACAGGGGCAGGTGCTGCAGTGCTCACTCTAGACACGAGTGTGACCCAAGCCTGTCCTCCCTGGGGGCTAGGAGCAGCCCCTCCAGTCACACAGAGGAAACTGAGGCAGGCTGCACCGCTGAGGCAGACCTGCCACATGGGCCTGGGCACTGCCCTGTCTGTCCCCGGGGCTGGCTCCAGGACAATGTCCAGAGGGTGCCTTGGTCTGTGTGGCTCCATGATGCTGGTTTCAGGCAAGGCCCTGGGCTTCTGAGGGCTCCTCCTAGCTGCCGGGCACATCCACTATGGCTCCCAACCACCAAGGCCCTGCTTGCCTGTGGCTGAGAAACCTGGCTGCTGGGCTCTGGGAGTGGCCATCTGTCCAAGCATCCTGCCCAGCTCGGCTGTGGGTACAGGGCCTGGGATGGGGCCCTCCGCTGTGGCCATCCCAGCAAACAAGGTGAGGAGCAACAGATGACAAGAAGGCAGCCCACCTCCCCTGCACCTTGCCCTGCTTCCGGTGGTCAGGGTCAGGACCTGCGACCTGTGGGCCCTGCCTTAACCAAGTGCAATCCCCTCTCTGTGGCTGGGGTGCCCTGGAGGTAATTGGGGCCAGGTCCACATCCTGCTGCTGCCCACAGCCTCAGGCTCCCCCGTGGGGTCCCAAGGGGTTTATGTACTGGTTTTTCTGGTTCCTGTGAATGTCTCGGGGAGCAGGTCCGGCCTGTCAGCACAGGAGAGAGGGCAGAGCTGCCTTTGCAGGCCCTGCCCCAGAACCGGTGGGGCCACTCACCCTGACCGACCACTGCATGGCTGGGGTGCTCCAGGAGAGGATGCCCAGCCTGCTACTTGGGGCAGCCTCCACCTCAGAAGTGGGGCAGAGCTATCCTGAGGCCAACTGGACCTTGCACCCTGGGCAGTGCCCAGCTCAGCTGAGGGGGTCAGTGGGCACACTCAGGGCCCCACGGGCAGAACCCTGGGGGACCCAGATGGAGAGCTGGGAATGACCACGGCCAGCCTTGGCCTGAGCCCCAGGCCTCCACGATGGTTAGACATGGGGCTTTCACAATGGAGTGGGCCTGGAGTGAGCTGAAACCACCTCCCCTGCTGGCCACTGCTGTGAGCCCGGAAGCCCAAGCAGGACGTGAGTTCTGCTTTCGTCCCAAACAGGAAGAATCAAGGGTTCTCTTTTGAAATCTCTGGATCCTGATTATAATCTTCATGGGGACTTCCAGGGAGAAGGTTCACCTCCAAAAAGAAAGGAGCTTGGGGCTGGTGGGGCCTCTAAGTGGTGAGACCCCCGCGAGAGCTCCTGACTGGTCCTCCTTGGCCCAGGGGTCCTGATGCAGATGCAGGGGTTACGGGACAGCAAAGATGAGGGCAGGGCCCACCCACAGGTTGCACCCAGAACCCCACAGGGGACCACAGGCACCCACAGGCCATGGCAGGGACCGTGCCATCTCAAAACAGACGGGTTCTGGCTTAGGGCCTCTGCTGGCCCCATCTGCCTTCCCAGACTTGGGGCTCTGACCCACCCTGCTGGCCCACCACCATTAGGCAGTGTGTTGTGGGGCAGGGGGCCCCAGGAGCCTCAGAGGCTCACCCTGGGTGAGCCATGTTGATCTTTGTTTCTGATAAAACACAGCCCCCTTCCTGCCTGCCACGTCCTGGCCGCCGGCTTCTTAGCACCCTCTCTGCTTTCTTGGTGTCAGATAAAATGTCACAGTCAGCTGCAGGGTTCTCAGACCTGGGGGCCCACCTGCCCCGGCAGCCCTGCCACCCCTCCCAGGAACTGACCTGGAGGGGGTGTCACTCTTGCTGGCCCCTGCCCAGCGGGTGGTAGGTTTGAAGGCCCTGCCTCTGCCTCAAAGAACCAGAACCAGAACCAGAACGCCAGGCCTCCTGCTCCCCCCGCCATGACTGTGCTTCTGGAGCATCAGCACCAGTCGGTGATGACTGAGTCAGCCACTGTAGCAAACGCCCTGTCCACACCTTGCCCCAGGTGCTGGGTGTTAAAGGACAGCTGGTGTGGATCAAGAAAAACAAAACAATGGTCACCTAGAGCTGGTGGCCTCGGACAAGGCAGGTGATGGCTCTGCACAGTCCTTCCTCAGCCTGGGGAGGCAGCTGGCACAGTCCTGGCGCCCATGGCTGCTCAGGGTTTTCTTCTCTTCCTAGTCCTCATTCTGCCACCCACCAGGAGGCCTGGGCCAACGACGTCTCTGCTCTGAGCTCAAGCCTCACATCACCGAGGACTTGGGGAGCACGAAGGCCACACAGGGCCCTGATCCTGACAGTGTGTGATGCCCTGTGTGTGGGTGTGTGTCTGGTTTATATGTATATGCATGTGTACACATGCATGTGTTTATGATGTGTGTGGTGTGTGTGTGTGTGTGTGAGTTTGTGATGTGCGTGGGAGTGTGGTGTGTGTGTGTATGGTGTGTGCATGTGTGTGTGACGTGTGTGCGTATGTGTGTGGTGTGTGCATACATGTGTACACACCTGTGTCACAGGCAGGAAGCCCACTCCCTGTTCGTCCCTGGAGGCCTGGTGGGCTCAGCAGCTGTGGCAGGCCACACTGCCCCACTCAGGCCTCCTTTCCTGCTGGCAGCACTGCCCTGGTGCAGGTCTGTCAGAGACACTGACCCGTGCCGGCCTGACCCTGGTGCTGAACACCCCCTGGCAGCAGGGACAGGGCCCTCCTGGCTCTGCGTCTCCAGGCTGCCGTGGAGGAGTTCAGCACCATGGACGATCCGCCCCAAGAGCCTGGGGTCCAAGGCCCTGTCACCAAGACCCCTTCCCTCCACAGGACATGCTGCGCCAGCGCTCCCTGCTGCTCACCCTGCTGGGTCTGCTCTCCCTCGGGTCTGGTGAGTTTTGAAGAACATTCTGGGTCTGAAGAAAGGGGCCTGCCCTCCCATTCTCCTGAGGATTCTTTCTGATCCTGGGGGCAGATTAGGAAACACTGTGCCCGGGGAGCCGGTCCCAGACGCAGGTCTGTCTCCTTACACTCTGCCCCTCTGTGTGGGGCTGACATGCAGGCCTCCACAGGGAGCAGCCTGGTGGAGACATGCTCCCTGGCTTCCTCCCATCCTTCCTGGTCCTGATGCTGACTCTCCTTCTCCACCCACCCTGCATGCGGGCCTCATCGTCCATTCACCCCCCATCCATGTCTCAGGCCCCCCAGTGCCTGCAGGCTCTCTGCGTGGGGAGGGCCAGTGCTGTAGGCCACGGCTCACAGGGCCCGTCTTGTCTCACTCCCAGCCCTTTCCCAGGAATGCATCGGATACAAGGTCAGCACCTGCCGGGACTGCATCAAGTCAGGGCCTGGCTGCACCTGGTGTCAGAAGCTGGTAAGAGCCAGGGTGGATGGCATCAGCTACCCAAGGGTCCTCACACTTGGCCTGCCCTTCCCACCTCCCCACCTTCCCACTTCCTGGGCTGGACCCCTTTTCTCTGCCTCTGGAACTGCTGGCACCAGGAGGGTCACTGCTCCATTTTCTAGTGGGGCAGGAGCAGCCGGAGGGCACAGGACATCTGACACGCAGACACACATGGCCCAGCCAGGGCAGCCTGGTGGAGGCAGACCCACGTGTGGCTGTACTGAGTCGGGCCAGGCACTGAGGCCCCGGGCCCCTGGAGGCAGGAGGCAGGAGCCCTGAGCAGAGAGGCAGGAACGGTCGCTGTGGGAAGGCCAGCCGCACGCCCCTGTGTCCCACAGCCTGAGGCCTGTAGGGAAGTGAGAGCGAGTATAGCTCTCACGGTAGGAGAAGGTGGAGAAGGTCCCTACTGGGCCCTGGCTCCGGGCGGCCTTCAGTTTCCTTGTGCTTTCCTAGAGGCCCTCGGGGGAGAGGCCAAGGCCCAAGACAGCCGGGGCACAGGGGACTCCTGTGTCCCCGAGTCACAGCCTCTGTCCGAGGACACCCTCCTCCTGGAGAAGCCCCTCTCCTCTGGGCCCCAGATCCCAACCATGCCCCCCTCTCATGGAGACCCCAGATCCTGACCACACCCCCGTCCCATGGGCAACCATCAGATCCTGACCATACCGCCCACCCCTGGAGACCCCCAGACCATGACCACACCCTCCTCCCTTGAGAGACCCCCAGATCCTAACCACACTGCCCTCCCTTGGGGACCCCGGATCCTGACTGCACCCTCCTCCTGTGAGTGACCCCAGATCCTGACCACACCCCATCCCCTGGGTGACCCTCAGATCCAGACCAAGCTCTCTCCCTTGGGGACCCCTTGATCCTGACTACATGCCTTTCCCCTGGGGAACCTCCAGATCCTGACCACGCCCCCTTCCCCTGGAGCACTTAGATCCTGGGCACACCCCCTTCCCCTGGGGACCCCCAGTTGATCATCCTACCCCCTCCCCTGGGGGATCCTAAGGTTCTGACACTGCAGGTCTTTTTGGAAAGACACACCCACGTACACTTATTATTTTTTCTCAACCATTTGAGACTAGGTTGCAGACATGAAGCTCATTTGTCCCTCAATATTTCAAGCATTTTTGTTAAGAACAAGATACTCATTTAAAAATCACAGTACATTTATCAAACTCTGGAAATTCAACATTGGTACCTGACTCTGATCGAATCCATACACCTTATGCAAAATTTGCCAATTGTCCCAGTAATGTCTTTCATAGCATTTTTTCCCCTGGTTGATATTATAATCCAGGATCACACATTGCATTCAAATGTCACATTTCTCTAGTCTCTGTGAATCTGGAACATTCCTCAGCTTTCCTTGTCTTTCTGAAGGATCCAGGACAGCAGTGTAGTAGAATGCCCCTCAGTGTGGGTGGCCTGGTGTTCCCTCTGACTCCGTCCAGGTGTGTTTAGGTGGGAGCCCAGTGCAGGGCTGATGCTGTCACTGTGCCCAAGGGTGACGATGTTAACTTGGTGGCGTCTGCCAGGCTTCTCCACCATGAAGCCACTCTTTCCCTTTTGCAGCCGATAAGTAATTTGTGGGGAGACACTCTGAGACTGGGAAACATTCTGCTTCCCATCAAGCTTACACCCACCAACTTCAGGATCCATCGATGACTGGGGCCCGAACAGCCATCACTGGAAAGCTTGCAAAATGGGGATGTCCCGGCTCCTTAACCCCGTCTAGTGGTTTCTAACGTAAGGAAGGGTTTTTCCTTCCCCCAGTCTCTCTCTCTCTTCAGCATGGACGCACAGATTTCTATTTTATTTGGTAGTATATAATCTGTCACTACCATCTTGTCATTTTCATGCTCAAATTGTTCCAGACTTGGCCACTGGGAGCCTCCAGGCTGGCACTGGGGCCTGTTGGCACGCCCCATCATAATGTGGGGGGCACTCTCTTACTCTCTGCAATAGCAGGATACACCAGGCCTGTGAGCACTTTCCTGTCCCCAGCCATAGAATCAGACATTTCCCTGAGGGCTCCTGGTTCTCTTTCCTAAGAAGCCTTGCTCCCAACATCCACATACATTTCCTCATTTTCAAACCCACGCCCACAAAGTGGTTTCAGAGTCGAGAGCCGCTCGATGCCACAACTGGGTGCGGTCTGTGTCCTCTCTCCTTTGATGGGGGTTCGTCAAGCCCGGGGTGGAAATGTCGGGTTGGACTCCTCACTCCCCTGCGTGAGCTCATCACATTCATCTGAAACACGGTGGCTCGTTTG